>NW_015170975.1:40950-67545 GCF_001447785.1 Gekko japonicus | reverse complement strand
CGCCAAGTACATTTAAAAAAAACACAAATGAATCATTCAGCAGCTCTTCAAAAGAATAAATGTGTGCAAGGGCATCAGTATGGACGCCACCGGTACAGGCTCGCCTCCCTCGCTGCCCCTATCATTGTCTGTCCCGACCTTGAGGGAATCTTTCTGGATGTCTTCCAAATCACTCCCTGTTTAGCCATTTTGCTGAGAACTGCCAAGTGCACTCACAATTAGTGCCAATCATTGGGCTGGTTGCTGTGATGTCAACACCTGTCCTCGGGCAACCGGCGTACTCCGGGCTGTTCGGCTCGCTGTAAATACATATTAACGATGGGGTACATGTGCTGGCTGGGAACGTGAAAGGAAGCTGGCCTTTTTGGGAAAAGTTAAAATGTATGAGTCCTTACCTGAAGGGACAAACGGGGTTCCTGGTCATTAACGGCTAAACTAATGAGATAGTATGGGACTCGCTTCCTACACTGGAACACTCAGCCCAATGTTTCATCTCTATCATCATGAATTGCTGTATCAGATCAATCAGGGTGTGTGTGTGTTAGATCGCTTTTGTGTGCTTGGATGTATGTGTATTTGTTGAGTTTGATTTTATTTTTTTGCTCAAAATGGCCAACACATTGAATCATAGACTCACAAGAAGGGGCCATACAGGCCATCTAGTCCAACCCCCTGCTCAGTGCAGGATCAGCCTAGAGCATTCCCAACAAGTGTATGTCCAGCTGCTGCTTAAAGACTGCCAGGGAGGGGGAGCTCACCACCTCCTCAGGCAGCTGATCCCACTCTTGCACAACTCTTACTGTAAAAAGGTTTTTCCTGATATCCAGCTGGTACCTTCCAGCCCTTAAATTTAAACCCATGATTGCAAGTCCTGTCCTCTGCTGCCAACAGGAACAGCTCTAAGTGACAGCCCTTCCGATGCTTCAAGAGAGCAATCCTATCCCCCGTCAACCTCCTCTTCTCCAGACTGAACATTCCCAGGTCCCTCAGCCTTTCTTCATAGGGCTTGGTCTCCAGGCCCCCGATCATCCTCATCACTCTCCTCTGCACCTGCTCTCCTACCAGCTTTACCATTGGTATTGGATCCCACCAGCTTACCATTGGCAAAGAAGGGAGCAAGGGTCTTCCTTAGCCACACAAAAGGCTACACTGGGGACTGTGAGACCCATGGAGACCAAAGCCATAGGGGACAGCGTCTGAGATGAGGAAAACAGCTGGGGAAGAGTAAGTGGGAATCCTGGTAAAGTCTAACCCAGCATCTAGACTTGATTGGGCTGTTTCTGTGATATCAGAATCTGATCCGTGCTACTCCAGACTGGATTACGGTTGCATAGAGCTGCTTTTGAGACAAGACAGGTCCATCGATGGCTACTACCCAGGGTGACCGAAAGGCACTTCCATATTCTGAGGTCCTAGAACTGTTATTTGTAAGGTTGCTACCTTACAAATAACAGTTCTAGGAGCCAACATCATGGGGGGAGGGAGGGAGGAAAACCCAAGGTCAACTGGTTGGCCACTGTGAAACAGAATGCTGGGTGAGGAGTGACCCTGTGTCAGACCCTTGAGTCAATCCACTCTCAGTCTAATAGTCTTTTTATGAAACCTTTATTAGAAATAGAGATTTAGATGTGCACAAGAGAGATCTCTTGTTCAGACTAAGGAATAGATCAAGGGTTAGGCATTGTATAGGTAATAGATCAATGTCCCATAATGCAATAGTCATACAGTAGGCATTCACTCCCCCACCCTCTTTCAATCCCCCTACATACCACCCCGCTGTCATGCCTGCCCTTGACTCAGCCCCAGAGCCAGCTCCTGACAGCCTAAGAGGGGAGGATTCAGTGCCTTTAAGAGCTGAAGAAGCATCAGGATCTGCACCTACTGTAAGTACTGAGGAGGATACACAGCAATCTGAGTCAACTACAGGACGGTTTGCACCTGGGATTGAGCAGGCCATAAGCAGCTCACCACCTTCATCTCCCCCACCTGTAAGTAGGCTTAGGGATCAGAGACATCAGGAGCTGGCTAGTTCAAGAGGGCGGAGATCCTTGAGCCCTGAGTTTTAACAGCAGCCAGGACCTCGCACAAAGGTGCTAATGAGTTAATGGGCCAGAGCACTATTTAGTAGGGCCTCTGGCCATGAGCAATTTGTGCTGGCAACCTCCTTCGTAAAACCAGAAGCTCTGCACCTTGATTCCTGTTTGACTCTGTGGCTTTTGGACTCAGCTTGTGTTTGGACTGCTCTGGCTCCTGACTTCCAGCTTTGAACCTGACCACGCCCTCAGCTTTGCTCCCTGTATTCTGACCTCTGGTAACGTTTGACTACAGCTTTGTCTGGTGTTTTGGGACATGTTTAATGCTCTGCTGACTGCTCTCCCGGCTGACATTTGGACTTGTATTGTGACTCCCCCTGTCTGCCTGCCTCCTTGGCTCTACCGTGACACCCACACTACAAAGTTTATTATCTAGCAACAGATGTTTCTCCAAGGACGAGTGTCTTGGGGCTTGTTCTCATGGGAAAGTCGTTATCAGCAAAGCTAACCTGACACCTGCATACACACATACAGATATATGGTATTCACACCTACTCCCCCCCATCCCTCGGAATCTTTATGGCAGAGAGGGCTGGCAAGGGTTGAGACCAAATAGTCGAAAAATGAAAGCGAACTACAAAGACAGAAACAAAGGAAACATTAGTCAACATGACACTCAGCAGAGCCCGATTCTGACACGCTGTCCAATCCAGCAGGAACCATCTTATGTTCTTAGGAAGAAATCTTGGAAGCTTCAGTTAGTAGACACTATGTCAGTAAGACTCATATTGGAGGGAAGGCAGCATGGGCTGGCCTGATCTGATCACATCTCAGAGGCTTAGCAGGGTCAGTACTCAGATGGAAGACCACCAAGGAAGACTCTGCAGAAGAAGGCAATGGCCAACCACCTCTGCTTCTCACTTGCCTTGAACACCCCTTGCTGGGGTCATCATAAGTCAGTTGTGACATTGAGTCACAACTTATATAGGACTCCTGTCTGGGGTCAATCACTTGCAACCTATATTTGCGGTGTGACCTTAAGGAAAGAAGGCGGATCATAAATATTTCAAATACACAGATGAAATACTTATATGAGGAATTATTTAGAGTTTCTCGTCAATACCATTTTGATGTAAAACTCCGTTTCAATCACTTACATTGATTACCTGTTGCTTGACCTTTCAGGAGACAAGATGGAACATAAATATTCCAAATAAATACGCAGATAAATAAATATGTACGTGAAGGATGATTTAGAATTTTTACTTGAATGTCCTTGTTTGGACCAATGTATTCTGCCTGAACGCAAAATTTCTTGGTTCCAGAGATGGAATTCCAACCATGACTTCGTCAGACCGTTTTCTAACTTGGGAGGAGACTCTTGACAGAACGCCAAGCCACACATCTTGACAGCCAGGCTGCTTCCCCATTAGGTTCGATGTGCCATGCAACCAAGGGAACCTCTGATTGTTCTGTTGTGTTGCCACATTAGAGGCAGATGGTTTTTCAGTCACACCCTGTCATGGGTTGAATAGCCAAATTAGGGTTGCCAACCTCCAGGTGGTTGCTGGAGGTGTCATAGAACCATAGAGTTGGAAGGGGCCATACAGACCATCTACTCCAACCCCCTGCCCAATGCAGGAATCTCCCGCTATAACAACTGATCTCCAGGTGACAGAAATCAGTTCACCTGGAGAAAAGGGCTGCTTTGGAAGGTGGAGTCCATGGCATTCTACCCCACTGAAGTCCCTCCCCTCCCCAAACCCTGCCCTCCTTAGGGTCCACCCCCAAATCTCCAGATAGTTCCTAACCCAGAGCTGTCAACCCCTAAACCCAATAGAGCTCATGCACCGGAGCAGTCAGATGAGTGCGTGGCTGAAGTTTTGTTATCTCCTCTTGTCATGGGCAGCGGCTAGAAAGGTTCTCAAATGGCTGTCACAGCCCTCACTAGGTGAACTAGGCATTTGCCTAGAGCACGCTGGCCCTTAGGGGTGCCAAACTGCACCTGTCCCCCCACCAAAAGCCCTCTTTCTGACCGGGTGACTGCTGACCACTGCTGGAGGAGGCCATCCAAGCCCAAGGTGGTGGCGCTGACGGGGCTGTTGGGGGCCTCATGGAAAAAAACGCCCGCCCGCCTTCGGGACTTGGAGATGGCACCACTTCCGGGCGAGCTTCGCCTCGCCGGTTGATTGGATGCACCAGGTGACACTAATTCAATTAGATGGGGCCCTAATTGGGATGAGTCGCCCAGGACGCATCGGCTAACCCCAAAGAGGAGTCAGGTCCCAAGGAGAGCCTTCTGTTCCCGGGCGCTTAGGCTGGCCTCTTGGCTTGGGGCGGGCGGGAGCACTTTCGATGGTGACTTGAAACCGACGCTGCTCCGGCGAGTCGGAGGTTCGAGGGCGCCACATTCGGGGAGCAGCATCATCCAGCCTGAAGCACAAGAGAAGGGGTGGGGGTGCCTGGGTGTCCCCAGAAGAGTTGCCAGTTGCACCAGAGAGCAGCGCGCTCCTTCTCATTCGGCACCCGAGGCCCCGTGCCCCTGCCTGAAGGAGGGAGCAATCTGCCCTTGGGCAAGGCAAGGAGACCCGGGCCAGCCTGACCCTACTCCGCAGTCAGGTGGGGGGCTCTCCCCAGAGCGCTCCGCATTTGCAAGCCACCTGGGCACAGGAGGCTTGGCAGCTCCACATCGCCTGGGCGGTGTCTCTGGCCTCTGTGGCTCCCAGCCCGGCAGCCCCCCCTCCCGAAGGACTCCCCCCCCCTCCCGACAGGCTGCAGCCGCCCTTGCATTGGGACCTGTTTGTGTGCGACCTGCCGAGCGCTTCTTCACACCTTGGTGGGGATTTCCTTGGAACCAACTAGCTGGTCTTGCTTGCGCTGCACAAAATGCTTTTAACAAACTTGCCTGGATAAATGGTTACACTCCTGTGCAATGTTCCCTCTAAGCTGTGGAGTCCTGTGAGCAAAAATACTACTTTCTGAGCTACTGGCATTGCAGGGAGGGGACGGTGCACGGGGAGGCACATGGGGGGGCACCAGAAGGAATCCTCGCCTAGGGTGCAAAATAAGCTGGGGCCGGCCCTGCTGGTATGGGTCTCCTCGGAAGGGCCCAGAGCACCCACCCTACCCCCTTTACACAGTCCTTCTCCAGTTGGTTTCGCCTTATACATGACCAAATAGGGAAAATGAGCACAATAAAGGTTGGTAAATCAGCAAAATAAGAAATCCTAATGCGTCTGACTACACTGTACCTAGCCTTCTCTAGGTACTCGGTCTCAGACAGACTCACCCCTTTTGGGTGAGGGATCCCTCCTTTTGCAGTAGCCTCACCAGCCCTGTTCCCTGGGAGTGAACGCCCACTCTGGGCAAGGCCTTTTAGTCCTTCTTCCCAGGCACCACCCGCTGCTCCCCTACTGGTGTAAGTTTTCCCTCCAAATCCCCCGGTAACCAATCACAGGGTCCAGAGGGAACCTGGGAAACGTAGGCCCTGTAGTCACTCTAATACAGGCTTCCCTGGAGCCTGAAGGCCACACACTATACAGACCTAGGATCATGACACCACTGGGACTTGGAAGGGGGAATTGCATTTCCAGCTTGACAATAATAATCCCACCGAAATGTTTCTAGGAGATAGCCAGTTATCCTTGGTATCATTAAGCGCGGCCTTGACTGTTCTTTTGCTCCCCGCCAGCACAAATGACCCATTTCCTGGACCATATCTAAACTCCACAGGATTACAACAAAACACAGCGTGTGGCTGGAGATGGCTTTGCACACTTTTTTTAAAAAAAATATTATCTATACATACAAATAATTCCTAGTAATTGCTATTGTTCCTCTCTGACACACTGTTTCTGGCATTGTATGTGCATGACATCATCTCCCAGAAGCTTTATATCCTTTCCAACTGCTGGGACTCTCCAGTCTCCTTTCGTTCCAATGATTTTCATGATAATCCCCTTCAGTGCCAGCTCTTCCTCAGCAAAACTCCTGCCAGTACATTTCCTGCACATGAAACTGGCTGTTGGTGTCACTTCTGACAAGATTTGTCTCCAGAATTCTTAAAGCTCAACTTCAGGGATAAAACTGAGCAGAGAAGGGGATGGAAGGGAAGTCTATCGGTGCCAAACAAATGTTCCAGAAACCTGTATCCATATCTCCTTGTGTTTGTGTTAAGGGCCATCGATTTGCTCCCGACCTATGGTGACCCGATGAATTAATGACCTCTAAAACATCCCATCATTACCAGCCTTGCCCAGGTCTTGCGAACTAATAACATAAGAAGAACCCAGCTGACTCAGACCACCTGGTCCACCATCCTGTCTCACACAGTAGCCAACCGGTACCTCTGGAGGGCCAACCACAGGGCATAGAGGCTTCCCCTGATGTTGCCTCCTGGCTCTGGGGTTCAAAGGCTTAGTGCCTCTGAATGTGGAGGTTCCCCTCAGTCACCATGGCTAGTAGATTCAGGTGGGTAGCCATGTTGGTCTGAAGCAGAACATGTATTATGTCCTTAGACATTGCTACTGTGGCTTGTTGAAAAGCTGCTGTCCCTATTTCTGGCTTTGGCTCTTGCAACTCTATATCCTTGTGTCAGGGTCCTTAGCCAGGTTACTCAACACAGGACTTCATGAGAAGATAACTGTTTATTGGTAAATCCAGTACTAGAGACACGTGTATAGCTTGTGTCAGGAGTGGCTGCCAATACTAGGGCCTCTGACTTATACTAGAATCAAACATCCCCCCTGTAAGCATGAGCCAATGGATACATCTCACGTGCGTGGGCAAAGCAAACAGGCAAAGCAAAAGCCGTTAACTTTCCCAGCCGAGTAAAACTGCAGCTGGAGTATCTACAAGGTCAAGCATAAGATAGCAAACAGTTGCTGAGCCAGAGAGAGCTGAGCAAGAAAAAGGGAGGGCCCTCCTCCACATTCCAAACCTATGACAGGGCTACCTGACACCTTGCAATTCTGATAGCCTAAACCTAAGTTATCCAATGGAGCTGTGAGTGCAACTGTTTCCGCATCCATATTTGCCTCAATACTCCATCTAACTCTGGTCCCTATTCTGTTGGGACTGACTTTTCTTCTCCAGTTCCCCATCTTTTCATGGGCTTCAGGCTCTATGAGAGCATGAGACTCCATAAACCCCAGCGAGCCTAGTCTCTGCGCATGACAAAACCTTATTTTATGCCACCGTGCCATGCAGAATGGGTGCCGGGCAGCCAAACCGTATCTGCTTGGTCTACAGCCTACCAATTTGCCAGCTATTTTAAGAGCAAACTGGCACTTCCCTCCAGTTCATTTATTTATACGTAGTCCAAAGTTTTTGGAGTAGCTTACACAATGTATGTCGTTTGATGGAGCTGGCTTGTCTCATTCTTGGCTACTTCTCGTAAAGCTGCAAGTTCTTGCAAGCACTCCTTAATGTATCCATTTATATGCTGAACAAAGATCCCAGACTTATCCTATCAGAAGTTCTTCGGTACTGGATATATTTCCCCTCCCTCCACTGTTTCCATCATTTAGGATTACTGTTTCAGTTGGGGGGGAGTTTTCTTACTCTTCCCAAATGCTCTTGTTCCTACCCTTTAGGTTTGAGAAATGGCAAAGGCTGGTCTGCATTAAGAAGAATAAAAAAAGGAATCGAGGCAAGATGTCATAGTCCTGCCGTACACGGCATTGGTCAGTCTGCACCTGGAGTATTGTGTGCTTAGTTGGAAGAAAGAGATTGACACAGGTAAATGGTATAAACTAAGGGCAGCTTTATTTAACTATTAATTCAACAGCAACACATATCCGGCAAAGGGATCCCCTGATCCCTTTCCTGACCTTAGACAGGGTGAACCACCTAGCCCCGGCACAAGCCAGCCACAACACGGCCATTGCCAGCCTGCCAACACCCTGCCATGAGCCGCGGAGCATGAGGGGAGACCCAGCCCGAGGTGTATAGCAGGCCACCCGCAGTCCCCATCTGAGTTCATACCAAGGAATGGTTTGTGCTAGGTGTGCCGATCCCCCAAACAAAGGGGGGCGGGTGTCTGTGACTTGGTGTTCCCCCTCATAACAGAAACAGGCCAGATTTCTGCCAACCCTAATTAATGGCACTGCCCGGAGCCAATTCCCGAATCTCAAAGACAGTGTGAGGTAGGCAAAAACACCCCCCTTTCCCAGCCAATCTGAAAGGGGGGTGAAAAATTCCTACCCAGCCCCAAATTGGTGACCAGCAGAAGCCCATATTGTCTAGGGAGGGAGGGCCGGCCGATTGCAAACGAACTGCCCAGGTGGGAGGGGGCGCTACAGTAATAAAAGACCTAGCTTCTCCCATCACCAAATACCCACATGGGCGGGAATCACCACAACCAGTCTCCCTCCTTCCAAGTTTGCAAAGTAGGCCCTCCATCCTTATGCAGCCCCTGGGCCTCTGTCTGCTAGGGCCTTATTGTGTGCAGTTCTGGAGGCCTCACTTCAAAAAGGATGTGGACAGAATGGAGCAGGTGCCGAGGAGGACAACGAGGATGATCGGGGGCCCTTCAGACCCCTGCTTTCTGCTCCATCCACGAACCACCACGAACCGCTTTAGAAATTCACGGACCCGTCATGAACTTCTGTTCCTGAACCACAAGCAGGGGAAAATTCATCACAAATTTTGCTTCATGGTTCGGTTCATGCCCACCAGTAACTGGAATGGGTTGGCTTCCTCCACGGTTGTTGCCCGCTAGACTACAACCACACATTACACAATCTCCCTTGCATCCACAACCACTACCTCCCAGTGGTTTCCACTGAAAATGGACTTCATCTACCCCACGGTGGTGGCTGTGGGGGGTCGCCATGAGTGAACCACATCACTGTTTGCCTGTGGTCCTGGGGGTGTTCTAGATAGGGTTGCCAGCTCTGGGTTGTCTGCCTGTGGTCCTGGGGGTGTTCTAGATGGGGTTGCCAGCTCTGGGTTAGGAAATTCCTGGAAATTTAAGGGGTGGAGCCTGGGGAGGGCAGGCCTTGGGGAGAGGAGGGGCCTCACCAGGATATAATGCCATAGAGTCCATCTTCCAAAAAGCCATTTTCTCCAGGGGAACCGGTGTCTGTAGTCTGGAGATCCATTGTTGTTCTGTGAGATCTCCAGGCCCACCTGGAGTTGCCATCCCTAGTTCTAGTGTACAGTCTCAGGACAGGCTTGGATGCAAATGTGGTTCAACACACTCAAGGCTTGAGTTTTTGTGTGCATGCACACTTCCTCAGGTACATTGAAGTGGATGTTAACAGTATATATATATATATAGGCAGATACCTCTACATAGGTGAACAGTGAAGCAATAAATATGTCAAAAGTGTGCATGCACACGGAAGCTCATACTTTGATTAAAACCTTAAAGGTGCCACTGGACTCCAAATTTGTTCTACTGCTTCAGACCAACACAAGTGCCCACTGCGCACCTGGATCTATTTTCATGGGGAAAAACACTGCGATTGTTCCCTGGAACTTCACCCAGCATCCTTCACAATGCTCCTGTAAGTAGCATTGATATCTAAGTTCTTGGTAGGGAGCAGAGTTGAGTCCAGAAGCACCTTTTAGAGACCAACAGGTTTTTCGGGGTGTAAGCTTTGGAGAGTCAAGTTTCTCTTCCTTGAATCATGAGCTTGGACTCTCAAAAGCCTATATCCCAAAAAAACACTTGTTGGTCTCTACGGAGCTACTGCCCTGACTTGGATGGCTCAGCCTAGCCTGATCTCATCAGAACTCAGAACTGTCTTGGGGGCAGCGGCTAGAAAGGCTCTCCAATGGCTGCCACCACTCTGGTGTGGGTCTCCTCGGGAGAACCCAGAGCACCCATCCTACCCCCTTTACACACTCCTTTTCCAACAGGTTTCCCCTTACAAGTGACCGAATGAGGTGTGAGGACCCAGGCAGAGTAACAAGCTAGTTTTATTAAAGAGATTGAACAATAACTATAATCCGACAAAGGTGCCACGGTGGCTCAGAGGTTAAGACACTGAGCTGCAGACTGGAAGGTCAGTAGCTCGGCCGTTCGAGACCCGAGTGCCCCATGACGGCATGAGCGCCCGTCTCTGGCCCTAGCTCCTGCCAACCTAGCAGTCTGAAAGCAAGAAATTGCAAGTAAATAAATAGGTACCACTTTGGTGGGAAGGTAACAGCATTCCGTGTGCCTTGGCGTCTAGTCATGCTGGCCACATGACCATGGAGACGTCTTCGGACAGCGCTGGCTCTTCGGCTTGGAAACGGAGATGAGCACCGACCCCTAGAGCCGGATTTGACTAGAGCCAGATTCTTCTTCCCAGGTACCACCCTCTACTCTGCTGTTGTAAGTTTCCCCTCCAAATCCCCTGTTAGCCAGTCACAGGGTCCAGATGGTACCTGGGAAATGTAGGCCCTGTAGTCACTCTAATGAGAGCCAGTTTGGTGTGGTGGTTAAGTGCACGGACTCTAATCTGGGAGAACCGGGTTTGATTCCCCACTCCTCCACTTGCACCTGGCTGGATGACCTTGGGCAAGCCGTAGTTCTGACAAGAGCTGTTCTTGAAAAAGAGCAGTTTCTGTCAAGAGCTTTCTCAGCCCCGCCTTCCTCACAGGGTATCTGTTGTGGGGAGGGGAAGGGAAAGGAGTTTGTAAGCTGCTCTGAGACACCTTTGGGTAGTGAAGCAAATCCAATCTCTTCTTCTCTTCTTCTTCTTCTTCCCTGAAGCCACTGGGCCTCCCTAGAGCCTGTAGGCCGCACCACTATAGGCCGATAGGGTTGCCAGCCTCCAGGTGGGGCCTGGGGATCTCCCACTTTTACAACTGATCTCCAGTTGATAGAGATCAGCTCCCCTGGAGAAAATGACGGCTTTGAAGGGTGGACTCTGTGGCACTGTACCATGCTGAGGTTGTACCCAAACCCCACCCTCTCCCATATCCACCCCCAAAGTCTCCGGGTATTTTCCTGGCAACCCTAATAGGCCCAGGATCATGATATAGGGTCAACCCTGGCAAGTTTTTGGATGGGAGACCTCCAAGGAATACCAGGGTTGTGATGCAGAGACAGACAGTGGCAAAATACCTCTGAACACCTCTTGCCTTGAAAATGTTACGGGGTCGCCATAAGCTGGCTGTGACTTGATGGCCAAAACCCCCTAGACTTGTATCCAGCTGTTCAACTGCAGACCAGTGGTATTTTTGGCCACTGTGTGACAGAGTGTTGGACTGGATGGGCCATTGGCCCGATCCAACATTGGCTTCTCTTATGTTCTTATGTACCCCCTGATACTATTTTCTGGGTAATATAGGTTTACGCAAAGGTGGTTTCCTCTTAGAATCAGAGAACGTTGGAGTTGGAAGGGGCCTTGCAGGTCATCTGGTCCAAACCCCTGCACTCTGCAGGAGCCGAAAACGTTGGAAACCATTGCACATATGCACAGCAGATCCAGCCATAAGGACCAGGCTATGAAGGCAGCCGTGCTAGGAGCAAATATGCGGCAGATGAACCCAGATACTGGGGTTCCATTATGGATAGCGGAGAGATCTCCCTCAGGGGTCAGAATCCATTGGGAACACTCATGTCCTGCTCATTCCAACAGGACTCATGTTGGAGACCTTCCCAATTCATTGTGTTGCAGGCTCGAAAGCCAGTTGAAGCTGACTCTAGGGGGCGGTGCTCATCTCCATTTCCAAGCTGAAGAGCCAGCGCTGTCTGAAGACTTCTCCGTGGTCATGTGGCCAGCATGAATAAACACCGAGGTGCATGGAATGCTGTTACCATCCCGCTGAAGTGGTACCTATTTATCTACTTGCAATGTCTTGCTTTCAAACTGCTAGGTTGGCAGGAGCTGGGCCAGAGACTCACTCCGTCATGTGGCACTCGGGTCTCGAACTGCCGAACTACAGACCGTCTGGTCTGCAGCTCAGTGTCTTAACCTCCGAGCCACCGCCGCCCCTACAAGGTGAGAGGGAAGATACTGTTTATTAGATCACCTGTGCACGAGCGACACTCATGTCCTGCTCATTCCAACAGGACTCATGTTGGAGACCTTCCCAATTCATTGTGTTGCAGGCTCGAAAGCCAGTTGAAGCTGACTCTAGGGGGAGGTGCTCATCTCCATTTCCAAGCTGAAGAGCCAGCGCTGTCTGAAGACTTCTCCGTGGTCATGTGGCCAGCATGAATAAACACCGAGGTGCATGGAATGCTGTTACCATCCCGCTGAAGTGGTACCTATTTATCTACTTGCAATGTCTTGCTTTCAAACTGCTAGGTTGGCAGGAGCTGGGCCAGAGACTCACTCCGTCATGTGGCACTCGGGTCTCGAACTGCCGAACTACAGACCGTCTGGTCTGCAGCTCAGTGTCTTAACCTCCGAGCCACCGCCGCCCCTACAAGGTAAGAGGGAAGATACTGTTTATTTCCTTTCTCAGGCTCCTGAATTTGTAGGGGGAAATGCAAAGTGACCTGATTCCATGTTATTAGTAAGCTGTCTTGGCCAAGAATTTTTGGCTGACTCAGAATAGCCATTGACGAGTTTGTAAAGCAAGGGGGGAAAGAGATATTTTTGGTTCTCCGACATTATAATTTGTTGCAACTTGCAAACTGAATTGGAACATTTCTTTCTTTCCCCCTCGGAGTGGGCTTTGCCTGTGCACCAGATGTGAATTCTGGCAAGGTAAGCGGACTCCTGGAAGCCAACCAGAACTTGACATCTTCAAGTGTCCCTGGCTATGGGACAGCCCCATTTTAAAAGAAATGCGACGGATCTGCACTCTGGAAACTACTTAACCATGTGTGGTGTACTGGTTAGAGTGTCAGACAGGGATCTGGACGATCCAGATTCAAATCCCCTCTCTATGAAGTTACCCTGGTGATCTCAGGGCTCTGACAGCCAGCTTGGTGTAGTGGAGAAGAGTGGCGGACCCTAATCTGGAGAACTGGGTTTGATTCGTCACTCCTCCACATGAAGCCAACTGGGTGACCTTGGGTCAGTCACAAGTTATCTCGGTTCTTTAAAGCTTGCCATCAGACAAAAGTATCCCATAGTTGTTTATATATATATATATATATATAAAACAGCGAGCGTCTGGGACAATTGCACAGTGAATGTTGCTGAGATGGAAGCAATTTATGTCACAACTGGAAGCAGAAAGGCTGGTTTTGCTTTCCTCATGTGGGTATTTTGGCAAGGGGGGGCAATTCTGTGTCATGCTCCACATTTGGTTTATATCCACGTTCAGCTCCCCCGCCCCCCTTTTAATGTTGTTTCATTCTTTGGTGGTCGGGCTACTGTTTCCCAGTGTATTACATTTGAACATTTCAATAAATGGAATGTATAAACAGTCTATGTCCACAAAACTCTCTCAGTGCAGGTAATGTTCCAGTTACCTTCTACCAATCTAGGATATTCATGTGCTGAAAGTAATTCCCACCTCACAACCCCGTTGAATGTGCAGAGTATTCCCTGGTTCATAGAAGAAAAGAAGTCATTCTCCACATGTACAGAGAGTCAGGACCATTATATCACTGGCATATTGTGAGATTAATGTACCTTCCTTTTTTCGTTTGTCCCCAAGCTCTGGTTTCACCCCTACCTATGACTAGCTCTCTGACTCCTTGGTTTGATGTTTCCATTTGCTCAGGAAACACCTGGAATCCATCTGCAGTGTTTGATAGGAGTGTTCTCCGGTGCCCCTGAAAAGAAGATGCAATGTCAGCAAACATCTTGAAAACGGGGGTTTATTAAGACCACTGTTCCCTTCCCTCCATTTTTGCGTGGCTGGCTTTAGCAATGGGTTACAAGCAAGTATTTATTTTATTGATCTCCAGCTTTAAGCAGAACGAGAGTGACCAGCCCAAGATCACCCAGCGAGCTTCCAAGGCAGAGTGGGGATTCGAACCAGGATCTTCCAGCTCCTAGTTGTCAGACTCGCTGTCTCATTTGTCATGTATCTGGGTGTAATGTATCCATCTCAGACCGCTCAGCAGGCTAGGCTCCCGGCCGAGAGCCTATGGAACTCTCGGCCACTGTAAATAGCCAATCACTTGTGTGTGGGAGTGTTTAGGGTTATATGTGTGTTTAGGGTTATATGTGCACATATAAACCAGCCTGCGAGCTGGTTACTCTCAGTTCTGACTCAACAACATTCTTAGCTTGGAACATCTTTATTCTTCAAAAAACAAATCATTTTCAGTGAGTGTTGTTGAGAGTGACTTTGTCCAAGGGTCACACTAGTCTGAAACTCTAACCATTGTACCACATTTGCAAGTAGTCCTTAATGCGAAATAACACAAGCAACACGTGGTGCTTAAAGTAAAGGTAAAATGGGCTGTCGAGTCACAGCTGACTCCTGGCAACCCTCATGCAGTTCTACCTCAGGGGGTTTCAAGGTAAGAGATGAACAGAGATGGTTTGCCATTGCCTGCCTCTGCAGAGCATCCTTAGTTTTCCTTATTTGATGTAGTGGTAAGGAGCACATACTCTAATCTGAGAGAACAGGGTTTGATTCCCCACTCCTCCACGTGCAGCTGCTGGTGTGACCTTGGGTCAGTCACAAGTTCTCTCAGAGCAGTTCTCTCAAGAGCAGTTCTCTCAGAGCTCTCTCAGCCCCACCTACCTCACAGGGTGTCTGTTGTGGGGTGGAGAAGGGAAATGAGATAGTAAGACGCTCTGAGACTTTTTTGGGTAGAGAAGGGTGGGGTATAAATCCAATCTCCCTCCTCCTCATTTTCCTTCATCTTCCTCCTTCTCTTCATTTTCCTTCATCTTCTTCCTCCTCCTCTTCTTTCCAAGTATCAACCCTGCCTAGATTCCAAGTTCTGGTGAGACTGGGCTAGTTTGGGCTATTCAGGCTGCTAAAAGAACCATGGAGTCCCAACCAACTCATAGTGACCCCAAAGGAGTTCCACCTCATGGGGTTTTAAGGTAAGGGATGAGCAGAGGTGGTTCTGCCATTGCCTTCCTCTTTGTATAGTAAGCCTGGTCTTCCTTGGTGGTCTCCCATCCAAGGACTGACCCCACTAAGCTTCTGAACTGTGATGAGATCAAGCTAGTGTTTGGAGCCCCCCAAATACCCCAGTCAGAGGCCAGCACTGTAACTACCTGAAGCCAATGAAAAAGTGGCTTTTGAGATCGTGGTGGACTCCTAAAAAGTTGTACATGTGGAAAGATGCCCTTGGGAGGACAAAAGAGATTTCCTTTTTTTAATAGAATCAAAACAAATACAGGTCCCCAGAAACCGAAAGGAAAATCTATCCCCACACCTTCAAAATCACGCACATTACATTTCATTATGTGTGAATTGGAGGGGTTTTTGGTGTTTTTTTCAGTGACCAGCGTTGCTTTCCCTCCTGTCCTTCTCTGTTTGGGCTCTGAATGCGCACATGTTTGCGCTTCAGAGTGTATGGACAGACAGCTCTGTGTTTCCAAAGGTCTTTCCACCTCCTCGCCTGGAAACATGATGACGTCCTCCCAGGCCAAAGAACAAAAAAAACAGATCTGGGCAGGAAGCCAAGTCATTCGAGAGCCCGCCTTGAGAAATCAGCTCTTTACCAAATGAGATCAGCGAAAGGAAAAAGAGAGCGGCAGGGTTTTTTGGCACAGGAAGTTAGACTTGGTGGAATATTTCAGAGTGTCCCTTGCAAAACAGAGGGGGAAAGAGCACCTGTCACGGCTCAGGTGGGGTGTCACCTGATGCTGCCACCACTCTGGTTTTAGGATCCCTTGAGAAGGCCCGGAGAACCCTCCCAAGACCTTCAGACCTCTCTTGTTCGGCCAACTAATAGGTGTGAGGACCAGGTGGAGTAAACCTTTTTATAGAAGGTCAGTCACATATGGGGAAAAAACAAGGTGCAAGAACAATATCAGTAAGGGGGTGAAGAGAAAAGAAACCAAATGGCCTAATGCGTCTAGGCTCACAGTCCCTAGTCCACTGTCTCAGTTGGGCCTCAGACTGCTCACCTTTCCTCTCAGGGTGAGGGTCTCTCCCAGCAGCAGCCCTCCTTCTGGCCCGGCTCTCTTGGAAGAAAGAACAGCTCTCCTTCTGCACCAGCTCTTTTATTATAAGTCCCCTTTCTCTGTGATTGGCTAAAATTGGAGCCAAAACCTCTCGGGGCCTTCCGGGAGTTGTAGGCCTAGCCTCCTCCCACTGTTACTCAGGCTCCCTGGGCCTACTAGCCTCCTCCCACTGTTACTTGCATAGCCCAGATCATGACAGTACCCAACCCATAATGTATACTATTTAACCATACGGAGGACTCAGAAAACAATTCGTGAAGAAAACTGTCCGGGAGGAGGAATGTCTGTGTACTCTAAGGCAGGTGTCCCCAATGGGATTAGGGCTGACAGCTGTGTGGTGGGAAACCTTGGGGAGGCTTCAATGAGGTAGGATGCTGCAGAGTCCCCCTCCCAAAGTGGCCATTTTTTCCAGGGGAACTGATCTCTGTTGCCTGAATATCTAGGGTTGCCAGCTCCCAGGTCCGGGCAGGGGATCCCCCAGTTTTGAGGGTTTCCCTACTCTGTGGACCAGCTGGCAGGCTGTGGAAACCCCTCCTCTAAACAGGGATATCACCGCATGATGTCCCGGACATGATGATGTCACCCAGAAGTGATGTCATCAAATAGGGGACATTGTATGGGGACGCTCTGGTATTTGGGCAAACTCTACGGTTTCAAGGGCATAAAACCCAAAGTTTTGCCCAGAGCATCCCTGATGTGATTACATCACTTCTGGGTGATGTCATCATATCAGGGACATCACATGATGTCCCTGCCCACCCCCAGAATGTCCCCCAAGTTTGGTGTAGTTGTTAAGTGTGCGGACTCTAATCTGGGAGAACTGGGTTTGATTCCCTGCTCCTCCACTTGCACCTGGCTGGATGACCTTGGGCAAGCCATAGTTCTGATAAGAGCTGTTATCTCAGGAGCAGTTTCTGTCAGAGCTCTCTCAGCCCCACCTACCTCACAAGGTGTCTGTTGTGGGGAGGGGAAGGGAAAGGAGTTTGTAAGCTGCTCTGAGACCTTTGGGTAGTGAAGGGCGGGGTATAAATCCAATCTCTTCTTCTTCTTCTCACTGCCATTTGGCAGCTGACGTATGGCGACCCCAGCAAGGGGCTTCCAAGGCAAGTGAGAAGCAGTGGTGGCTTGCCATTGCCTTCCTCTGCAGAGTCTTCCTTGGTGGTCTCCCTTCCAAAGACCTGATGCTGCTCAGGTTCCGAGCTCTGCCGAGATCGGCTATACCAATCCTGCCTTCTTCCCCCCTTGCTACTAGTACTGTCAAATATTTTACTACTTGCAAACACTCCCACCACATATGAAAAATACTGCTCTCTCTGCCACAAAAACAGCCATTCTTCATGGAGTTATACGTTTTGGATCGACTGCTAGGGGACAGATGCCATCAGTGCGCCATTTTAATTATGGTTTCCCTCAAATAGAGATTCACTGAAAAGGTTGATCCCCTGGCAGACAAAGGAGTCCATAAAACTGGATTTACGTAGAGACCAAAGTTGGTCTGCCACTTTTTTAAATAGTCTTTTTCCTTCTTACAAACTAAACTTATCAACATATGATAAATGCTGGAAATAAACTTTGTTTTCCCTTGTTCAGCGAGCTCTTCACTTTGCTAACCCTCCGCTCTCTTTTTTTAATATTGTGGACTATTAGCCACAAGGTACAGATAGGAACTCTCATTCTGGGGCAAGTGTTGCTCTGTATTCTTGTTGCTTGGGGGGAGGCAACAGTGGGAGGGCTTCTAGTGTCCTGGCCCCACTGCTGGAGCTTCCGATGGCACCTGGTATTTTTGGCCACTGTGTGACAGAGTGTTGGACTGGATGGGCCATTGGCCTGATCCAACATTGGCTTCTCTTATGTTCTCTTATGTTTGTTCTTATGAAAGTGCTATCAAATTACAACTGACTTATGGTAGGGTTTTCAAGGCAAGAGACTTCCTTGATAGTTTGCTATGGGTTGCTATGCCTTTGCATAGCAACCCTAGTCTTCCTAGGTGGTCCAAGGACTAACTGGGGCTGACCCTGCTTATAACGTTGTCAGCTCTGAGTTGGGAAATACCTGGAGATTTTGGGGGTGGAACCTGAGGAGGTTGGGGTTTGGGGCATAATGCCATAGAGTTCAACTTCAAAAATGGCCATTTTCTCTAGGTGAACTGATCTCTGTCACCTGGAGATCAGTTGTAATAGCAAGAGATCTCCAGCTGTCAACCTCTCGCCTGCTTTCTCTGGCTCAGTTGCCATGGAGGTGGAAGGGAGTGTGAAGAATGTCTCCTTTTGCTTTTGCCCTTTCCTATGTTGCTCTTGTTATCTTAGTCAGCCTAGGCTTCTTTTCCCTGAGAATTATGAGCCGTTATCTCGATGGGCCTCATGCTTGGGTGAGATTGGCAACCTTTAGCTTCTGAGATGTGATGAAATTGGCCTAGCCTGGACCATCCAGGTCAAGGCAAGAGGCGTTCAGAGGTGGTTGGCCACTGCCTGCCTCTGCATAGCAACCCCGGACTTCCTTGGTGGTCTCCCATCCACATACTAACCAGGGCCAACCCTGCTTAGCTTCTGAGAGCAGATGAGAACAAATTAGCATGAGCCATCTAAACCAGGGATGTGGACAGTTACTTTCCCTTAATTAAACCACATTTTTGTTACATAAGTATATTGCTTCTGTGAGCATTCTTGACTGTCCATATCTCTTAAAGGACTCCTGTCTCAATTAAAGCAGCCTCTGGCAAAACAACCTATTGGCATAAAACCACAAGAGAACATAAGAGAAGCCCATGTTGGATCAGGCCAATGGCCCACCCAGTCCAACACTCTGTGTCTCACAGAGGCCAAAAATACTAGGGGCCATCAGGAAGTCCACCAGCGGGGCCAGGACATTAGAAGCCCTCCCACTGTTTACTCCCCCACCAAGAATATGCAGCATCACTTGCCCCAGACTGAGAGTTCCTATATGTACCTTGTGGCTAATAGCCACTGATGGACTTCTGCTCCATATGTTTATCCAGTTCCCTCTTGAAGCCGTCCATACTTGTAGCCGCCACCACCTTCTCTGGCAGCAAATTCCATGTGTTAATCACTCTTTGGGTGAAGAAGTAATTCCTTTTATCTGCTCTAACCCGACTGCTCAGCAATTTCATGGAGTGCCCACAAGTTCTTGTATTGTGAGAAAGGGAGAAAAGGACTTCTTTCTCTACCTGCTCTGTCCCATGGATAATCTTGGCCCTGGTCACACATAGAATTTGCCGCGCAAAAGACACAAATACTGGGCGGATTTTCGGGGTGCAATCACACCGCAACATCTGGCAAGCGCAGCGCACCCATTGCCAACCCGTGGCGTGCTGCCAAAGATGTGCAGTTAAAAAGTACCTGCAAAGATCTACTAGCAAATGGTTTGCCATGGGCTGCAGACGGACTCATTCGGTGTGATCGCACCAGCGTGCGCCTATTCCCTCCGGCTGTCCTCTTTGTAGCGCGCACCGAAGGACGAAACCCCAGTGCGCCGCCATCGCATCGGATCACATAATGGCAGATCAGAATGCGACGGCACAATAGCCATTCCTCCCCCCTGCGTTTCCCGGCACATGTGCCCGGGACCCTTATAAACCTCGATCATGTCACCCCTCAGCTGTCGTTTCTCCAAGCTAAAGAGCCCCAAATGCTTTAACCTTTCTTCATAGGGAGAAAGCCCTTTGATCATTCTAGTTGCCCTTTTCTGCACTTTTTCCAATGCTATAATATCTTTTTTGAGGTGTGGTGACCAGAACTGTACACAGTACTCCACATGAGGACGTACCATCGATTTATATAGGGGCATGATGATACTGGCTGGTTTGTTTTCAATTCCCTTCCTAATAATCCCCAGCCTAGCATTGGCCTTTTTTATTGTTATGGCCGTTGGGCTGGGGAAACGCCTTTGCCTCCCAGCCAGAAGAGGCAGAAAATGGTTTGGCGCCAAAAGCGCCACATATGGGCCTTGGGAGGGGGAGGGGCAGTGATGGCTTAAAAGCCCAGCCCCGCCTCTCCTCCTCAGCAGTCCCGCGCAGTTCGTCGGCTGAGGGGAGCTCTGTGCTGCGGCTGCTTTGCCAGGGCCTACCTGTGCTTGGGCTGCGCGGCTGAGCTCCCCTTCGGGTCGGTGACCGGAATAAGAAAGGGAGGCATGCTGGGGTGGTCTCTCTTACCAGGATCGGTGGCGGGACACATGGCGCCCTGAGGACATCAAGTGGTGGATGTGGCGGCAGCAGATGCAGCGGTGGACGCAGGGCCAGCTTCACCTCGGCGTCAGGGATTGGCACAGGAGTGCAGTGGCAGCGTCATATGGGTGCCGTCCGGGGCTTTCTGTAGCTTGTGGCTGCGCACCCTCTTAGGGCCGAGTTGTGGCACAGCTCTGCGCTCTCGGTGATAGCGGGCTGGAGCGTCTGAGCGAGTAGGGGGCTCCAGAGTGGCATCTTCTTTTGCGGGGGGGGGGCCTCTCAACCAGTGTTCCCTCTAAGCTGAGTTGGCACGGGCTAGCTCACAGGTTTTTAGCCGCTGGCTCACAGACTTTTGCCTTAGCTCAGGAAGGAGGGTTCCAGAGCAAACTAATTGATGCAGTCACCAAATCACTCAGTCACAGCTTAATGCCAGGAGCTCACGAAGTGGAATTTTTTGCTCATGGGACTCCACAGCTTGGAGGGAGCATTGCTCTCAACCCACGGTGGCAATTGAAGTACTGCGTTCCCCACTACAGTGGGCGGCAGGCCATAAGGGCTGGCAGCTTGTGGCCGGGCAGCATGTGTGTGGCTGCGACCTTGTTTACAGGGCAGGGACCTGGGATACTTATGCCGCGCCTCTCCCTCTGCTCCACCCCAATTGTTCTTGTGTCTTCTTGGGGCCACTGATGGTTACCGGGGTCCACTCCCTCTTTATTTTATATCGTGGGAATGTTGCTTGGTGGTAGAGCATCTGATTGCCACGGCTAGGGCCCAGGTTTAATCATCAGCATCCCCGTTTACAGGGTTTGGTGACTGGTGATGGCACATGGCGGGTCTTGGTCAGAGTTCCCCCTGGGCCGAGTTGGTGCGTGCTAGCTCACAGGTTTTTGGCCTCCGGATGATGTATTTTTGTCTTAGCTCAGAAGGGATGGGTCCAGAGCAGACTGATTGTGCAGCTGCCGGATTGCTTGTTCACAACATTGAGGTCGGTGGCTCACGGGGTTGAATTTTTGCTCACAGGACTCCACAGCTTGGAGAGAGCACTGGCTTAGCCTCTGGACAGCCACTGCAGGTCTGAGTAGAAAACACTGACCTTGATGGCTCCAGATTATGACTCCATATAATGGGCTCCTCCGGTGGCCATCTTGTTGCAGGTGTGGGTTGGCCATTTTGTAAGTCTACCCAGTCAGCCATTTTACATTTGCCGTGCTGCAGCCATTTCGGCGACTTGGGGCTGCTTTTTGCCTTCGTTTGTGCCTGGGGTGCAGTTAGGCGGTTGCAACTAGCTGCAGAGAATATTCCTTGCCCCACTTAATTGCGGTGGGGTGGGGGCATGGTGCCTGGAAGGGCTCTGGCTACTCTAAGGGCTCCAGTTGCCAGCCTCCGGGTAGGGGTCTCAGCGTTTGCAGCTGATTTCTGGCAGGCAGACCTTATCTTTCTGAGAGAGGTGCTTCTCTAGGGAGTGGATGCCTGGCATTGTATAGGATACGGCCCCGCCCCTCCCTGAATCACGCATCCTGATGGCCCAGGGTAGCCCAATGTTGTTAAATTTGGAAACTGGGCTGGAGATTGCTGGAGATTGCTCTGGTGGATGGTTGCATGGGGGACCCCCGGGGAAGATCATTGTTGCTGCACAGGGATGTACGTAACGTGCCACCTCTGGAAGTCTCTTGCCTTGAAATCCTCACAGGGCAGGCTGCAGTCACCCTGACTTAGACCCTTAATGTCCCTACTCCTGACTCCACCCCCTAAGTCTCCATGTATTTTCAACCCAGACCTGGGCAACCTATTAGGAAAAAAACCACAAAAACAAAAAACAACAGCCAACCCCCTGAGCCGCTTCTGAAACGGCTGGCTCCCATCTTGTCTTTGTGGGTGAGGATGATGTGACATGCAGTGGACGATTCTGGAATGGTTGTATGATGTGGTGCAGGCCACAGGATTATCAGCACAGAGGGTAAGTCTGGGTGGCAGGAATAGGGGCCGAGGAGAAATTTGTGCATTTGCCAATCAGTGTGTTCAAGCAGGATTATAACCCATTTGTCTCTTGTTGAAGGGCGGTCAGCTGCACAGGCAGCAAGTGAGGACGGGGCCTCCATGGCTCAGGACCCTTGTACCACCACTGCATCGATGGCTTCAGATCCCAGCAGGTCAGATGTCCCGGCCAGCCCTCTTTGGCGGCGGGCCTTCTTCCACTTCCGGGACTGGAAAACAAAAAGGGCCACGGTAAAGGTGTCGGGTGTGGGGAGCACTTCAGGCTTTAATGCGAAGCCGGGGTGCCACTGAGCTGGGCCGTCCCATGCGGGCCTGGCCGTGGTTGGCAATAAAGAGATTAAAAAACCCAGGACAGCCCATGACCTCCACAAGTGGGACTTTTGTGGGGGCTATGAGGGCCACGTTTTGGCTGGGTAGGCTTGGGCCCTGAGCCGGGCCTGCTGCAGGGTTGGCATCCATCAAGTGACACCCCCCACACCTTTTTATCTGATGATGATGGGCGGGGTCTCTAGACTTGCCTTGGGCATCTTTATGACCTTTGGTCATCCTGGTCTGTTGTGGTTCGCAGGCAGGTATAGAGAGAAGTCTGGCACAGGGTCCTGTCCTGATAGGAATATTTGGTAGGATTTTTCTTGGGTCCTCTCACACTAGGAATTCGGGACGATCTCTGGGTTATCCTTCCTTTTCTTCAGCATTGTTTCCTATGGTGGTGTCAGCAAGCTGCCAATTGTTCTTCATGTCTCTGTATGCACCTACATACCTGTCTATGCCACTGTAGCGTGTTATGTATTTGCTCCCCCTTACCCAACGTCCGTTCATATACCCATGCGCATATATTCATAGCTGCATTCTTGTTAGTGTACGCAAGGCCTGTCTGCTGTAACGTTATCATCTCCAAGGTCACAGGTGGTTCAGAGATGTGGTGTGCTCTTCTTTGCTGTGCTTTAATGAGTAGAAACCATGGGAAGTGTTAAGTAATGATAACACAGTTACCGTTGAGTTCCCAGGGATTTTGAGCGCGTAAAACTGCTTCTTAGGCGCGGGCGGGAATCATAGCCATTGGCCGCAGTTATTATGAAATTGCCTTAACCTTTCCAGCTCAAGTCGTTAGGGTTATTCTGAACAGTTCTTCTGTGCAGTGACTCATGGCTTCAATAAAGTAATACCTTTCTATAAGTGTGTACTCCATTGAATTCCAGTGGGACCTGACAGGTGGCATCTCTCATCCTGTGTGGGACCCATCATGTGAACAGTGCTGGTGAATGGTATACCATTCAGGTTCTTCTTGACACACATTAGGGAGGGATTTTCCCCTCTGCTTAAAACCAGGGAAATGTCAGATGGCCCTATTGCCCACTAGGGGAATCCAGTCAATCTGTTAAAAACAAAACAAACAACAACAAAAAAACCTACCACCCGTACCATTCCTTCAGGACACGTTGGGGTATAACTATACCCAGTCCTGCACATTCCCAGTGTGACCTTGATCAGGTGCGCACAAAGCTAACACCCGGTGAATGTAAATGTCTAGATTATTCTATAGTTACATAACACCCGTTTTGTTGCATTTTTGGCTGGTTATTACCTTGGACCGTGGGTCTAAAGGAAAACCATATTGGTGAATGGATAACAGAGCCACGTATGCCTCAGCCCTTCGCTGGCTCTGCATGGTGGCTGATTCCCCAAGCAAAGTGAATGACTTGCAGTCTATTTAAAAGCTGTCTGGGGCACCAGGCCTACTGGACAAAGAAGCGGCAGTTCTCCAGTAATTCCGGGTGCTGCTAGTCACGCAGGACCCTGATTTCCAGCGTGAAAACAAATAATAATAATAATAGTAATAATTATAGAATAGTGATAAAAATAATTATAAGTCCCCGCCAGATCCTTACGGGTTTTGTGAAGTAATTGGTGTGTTTTGAAAATGCTATCGGGGAGCTTTGGTTTCTCTTTTTGTCTCTACAGCCTTACCATTTTTCCTGAGGGTCTGCATGGTCTGCGTGGGCATACGCAGCCTCGTTACAATTTTGATTAGAGGTGCTGTGGGGAAGGCACCTCCTGGGGCCATGCTTGTGGTGAAGGGCCGCCAGGGGAGGTAGTCAGTCCTAACTGCTGTAATGGATGAATAGCGCTATGGATAGTTAGTCTACTTGTGTCAAGGGAAAAGGATAGTGTGCGGGGTAGGCATCCCCCGCTCTTGCATAGAAAATCAGGGGGCATGATAGCCAGTCCCTACCACTGCCAAAGTCAAGTGGATCAGGGGGCGGGGTACCTAACCCCCCGATTCCTGCTAATTTGTGGAAGACTTTGAAGTCACTGATCCTAAAGAAAAACCTACACTGGGTCGGAGAACTTACATAAAGACGTGTTGCCCTTGACTCTATGTCAAGGCTGAGCAAAAACCCACATGTGCAGACCCAAGAGGGCATCAAGTAGGGACTAGGTTCATATGTGAGGAACACTCTGTGGGGCTGGGGAGCCTTTGGGGCCGGACCCACTTCCATCATTAAACATGAGGACTTACAGGTGGTCTGACACTTAGACTCCACTATCCCATGAGGATGCATATGATATGGGGAATATGAGCTGCATGGGCAGACCATGGTGCAGTCTCAATATGAGAAGGTTGTGGAAAGTTTTGTGCTCGATAACAGGAGAAACCTTTGGCCCCGTGGCGGCTTGGGCCACCTACTGGCGGTTGGGGTTGCGGGGCTGGCTTGTTTTTTCAGGCTAGGACAGCACTCCCTTCAGGGAGTCCAGTTTTAGGCAGTTACTGTTGGGGCGTTGGCAAAGCTGGGGTGCCAGTTTTGATTGCCCCACTCCTGCCTCACGGAGATGCTTCACAAAGCAGCCATGGGTACCTGCCCAGGAGATTTGGGTCGGGAAAATGGCATTCTTGGCTTCAGCTACGGTGCCTTGTGGGATGTAAAGGCACGCGGGGGGGGGCCTTGAGGGGAGGGGAAAATTGTTCTCCTGCTCCTGTTTGTCTTACAGGTTGATCTGCCGGCAGGGGAGGAAGAATGTGTTACTCTGTGGCACAGCTTGGTTGGGCAGCTCAGCGCGCCAAGAGAACACCAGTAGTCTCTCAGCTGGGCCTTAGCCTGTGGACCATGTCGGAATGGCAGGGGCGCCGGGGCCTGCGTGGCCGGGCCTGCTGCATTTGTTGTCCACGTGTGGGTTGCCTTCCACACTGGTTCTAGTATTCATTTGGGAGGCCATGCTTTAAGCCTGAACTAGGGTGAGGCGTTTGTCCTTCAGGCATGGGGGGATTTCTAGTTATTTGCAAGCTGTGGCCTGGAGGCCTCGCTGATCTGGTCGGCTATGATACCCGCCAGGTTTGGTGGGGGTTGGAGTACGCTCCCCATGAGAGGGTTTGTCACGCAGTGAAAGAAAGCTGCAATGAGTCCTGAGGGTGGTTGGGTTCTTTGTGCCACACCCATGCTTCAGGCGGGGCAGACTCAATGCTATCGGCAGTGGTATGTACCTGTCGGAGCGAGGCTGGATATATTTCTGGAAAAATACGGCAAGGGCTTCTGGGAGGCTTGGGCCTCCTGGTGGAACGTGGAGGCCTAAGCAGAGGCTTGGCCTCAGCAATGGCAGGTTGCTATGTGGTATACAGATTGCGGTCTGGTGAGCACCAGCTGACATCCATCATTTGGAGTTTAAGGGGCCCTGTGAGTACAGTCTTTGTGCCTTGCGGCATGGGGCGGAGAAAACGGACTACCTTCAGGACAGCCCTGTTTAGATCCTCTCTTTGAACCTTGCGGCTTGGGGGATGGGGCTACAGGGTTGTCCTGCAATGGCTAGCCGGCCGGGTGGGAGCCCCTGCAGACGCTATTGAAGAGGTAAGGGAGGGGTCCTCGACCTCTGGCCTTGACGATACCGCATGCTGTGTTGCCCTTGCCGTTGGTTCCAGCTAAAGTTATCAGTTAATAAAGTGGCCCTATAGTTAAACCCAACACTTGTGTCTGCATCGTTATTTGCCCCCCAAGCCAGAAATAACGAGGCAGACACAAGTGTTGGGTTTAACTATAGGGCCACTTTATTAACTGACAATTTTAGCTGGAACCAAAGGCAAGGGCAAAACAGATTGCGTTATGGTCAAGGCCAGAGGTCAAGGACCCCTCCCTTACCTTGTCAATAGGGCGAGCCACCCTGCCCCGGGTGGGAGCCCACTGGAGGGGCTACCATCCGGCCGGCTAGCTATTGCAGGACAACCCTGTAGCCCCATCCCCCAAGCCGCACGGTTCAAAGAGAGGACCTAAACAGGGCCGTCCTGAAGGCAGTCCGTTTTCCCCGCCCCATGCCGCACGGCACAAAGACTGTACTCACAGGACCCCTTAAACCCCAAAAGATGGGTGTCAGCTGGTGCTCACCAGACCGCAATCTGTATACC
>NW_015170975.1:4848-40791 GCF_001447785.1 Gekko japonicus | reverse complement strand
AGAACTCAAACTGACTGGCCTGTAATTTCCCAGATCTACTCTTGAATCCCTTTTAAATATGGGAGTGACGAAAGCTACCTTCCAGGCCTCAGGAATGGAGGGAATGGAGGCAGATTTTAATGAAAGATTACATATTTTTGTAAGGAGATCCACAAGTTCACATCTGAGTTCTTTCAGAACTCTCGGATGTATGCCATCCGGGCCTGGTGACATCAGTTTTTAAGTTGTCTATCAGTCATAGGACCTCCTCTCTCGTCACCTCAATCTGACTCAGGTCTCTCAACACCGCTCCTGAAATCAGTGGTTCTGGAGTGGACAAGCACATCTCATCTTCCACAGTGAAGACAGAGGCAAAAAATGCATCCAGCTTCTCAGCCATTTCCCTATCATCCTTCAGTACTCCTTTTACCCCTTGGTCATCCAAGGGCCCCACTGCCTCCCTGGCTGGTTTCCTGCTTCTAATGTATTTGAAGAAAGTTTTATTGTTGGTCTTTATATTTTTTTGCTATATGCTCCTCATATTCCCTTTTTGCCTGCCTGATCACAGACTTGCATTTTATTTGCCACAGCCTGTGTTCCCTTTTATCAGCCTCACTGAGACTAGCTTTCCATCTGTTACTCTGTCTCTTTCCTCTCATTCCTAGGAATAGCAGCATTCTTCACTGCCAGAATAATGAGACTAGCTTTCTTGTCCAGACTCGTTGCCTTGGAAACAGAAGAAGAAGAAGAGATTGGATTTATACCCCACCCTTCACTTGGAGTCTCAGAGCAGTGTACAATCTCCTTTCCCTTCCCCTCCCCACAACAGACACCCTGTGAGGCAGGTGGGGCTGAGAGAGCTCTTTCGAGAACTGCTCTTGAGAGAACAGCTCTGAGAGGACGGTGACTAACAGGGGAGCCTGGCTTGCCCTCTTCATGCCACTGCTTTGTAGAAGTCGACGATGATGTCCTCAACCAATCATGGATCCTCATCTCACCTAACCACCTGGAGAGAGGGTGAATTGTTTTGCAGGGAAGGTACAGGCAGAAATACTTGACATATCCACATATCAGATATGCAGAAAAAGACTCCAGAGTCCCTGAGCCTGCAAGGCATCTTCACAAGCAGACTCTTGTAGAACTGAGGCCCCATCTGCCTGCATTTTTATTGGTCTAGAAGTGCCATATTTCCTGTCTGCAAAGGTCCTGTCTTCAAATTTATAAGTGCCTTCTAATGGCTGATCTTTAATTAAGACACAATACAATATCGTGCCCATACTCTTTGTAATTATTTCTTTGATGCTCAGCAGGCAAAAATTCTGCTTCGCCTGTTTTAAAGAACACTCTGGTTGCCAGCAAATTTAGAAAACACAACAGTGGCCACAGGATTGGAAAAGGTCAGTATACATTCCAATCCCAAAGAAGGGCAATGCCAAGGAAGGTTCAAACTATCGCACAATTGCACTCATATCACGTGCTAGCAAGGTCATGCTCAAGATCCTACAAGCTAGGCTTCAACAGTACGTGGATAGAGAACTGCCAGAAGTACAAGCTGGGTTTCGAAGAGGTAGAGGAACTAGAGATCAAATTGCCAACATTCGCTGGATTATGGAGAAAGCAAGAGAGTACCAGAAAAATATCTACTTCTGCTTCATTGACTATGCTAAAGCCTTTGACTGTGTGGATCACAACAAACTATGGCAGGTCCTTAAAGAGATGGGAGTACCAGACCACCTCACATGTCTCTTGAGAAACCTGTATAAGGGCCAAGAAGCGACAGTTAGAACCGGATATGGAACAACTGATTGGTTCAGCATAGGAAAAGGAGTACGACAAGGATGTATATTGTCGCCTTGCTTATTTAATATATATGCAGAGTACATCATGCGAAATGCTGGCCTGGATGAATCACAAGCGGGAATTAAGATTGCTGGGGAAAAGATCAACAACCTCAGATATGCAGACGATACCACTCTGATGGCAGAAAGTGAAGAGGACCTCAAGAGCCTCTTGCTCAGGGTAAAAGAGGAGAGCGCAAAAGTGGGCTTGAAGCTCAACATCAAAAAAACTAAGATCATGGCATCCGGCCCCATCACTCCTTGGCAAATAGAAGGGGAAGTCGTGGAAGTGGTGACAGACTTCACGTTCCTGGGATCCCAGATCACCGCAGACTGTGACTGCAGCCATGAAATTAAAAGACGCCTGCTCCTTGGGAGGAAAGCGATGGCGAACCTAAACAGCATGATAAAAAGTAGAGACATCACCCTGCCAACAAAAGTCCGCATGGTCAAAGCAATGGTATTCCCAGTAGTCATGTATGGCTGTGAGAGTTGGACTATAAGGAAGGCCGAGCGCCGAAGAATAGATTCTTTTGAACTATGGTGCTGGAGGAGACTCTTGAGAGTCCCTTGGACTGCAAGAAGAACAAATCAGTCAATCCTCAAAGAAATCAACCCTGACTGTTCCCTGGAAGGCCAGATAATGAAACTGAAGCTCAAATACTTTGGCCACCAAATGAGAAG
This sequence comes from Gekko japonicus, assembly GCF_001447785.1. Taxonomy (NCBI): domain Eukaryota; kingdom Metazoa; phylum Chordata; class Lepidosauria; order Squamata; family Gekkonidae; genus Gekko; species Gekko japonicus. The sequence goes on along the minus strand of NW_015170975.1, from coordinate 38,290 downwards.
GGAGCACTCACTGGAGAAGACCCTGATGCTGGGAAAGATTGAAGGTCAAAGAAGACGGGGACGGCAAAGGATGAGATGGTTAGACAGTGTCATAGATGCAACGAACATGAAGTTGAGCAAACTTCAGAGGATGGCGGAAGACCGGAAGGCCTGGCGTGATCTGGTCCATGGGATCGCAAAGAGTCGGAACAACAACAACTGGTTAGAGGAGACCTCAGCCAAACAGGAACTGGGGCAAGAATGTGCAAGTTCAGTGACATTTTCAAGATGAAAATCTGAGATGTGACTATTAAAATGCTAATACAGAGAGAGGGAGAGAGGAGAAGAAGGAGGAGAAGGAGAAGAAAATATTGGATTTACAGCCTGCCCTTCCCTCAGAGTCTCAGAGCGGCTTACAATCTCCTTTCCCTTCCCCTCCCAACAACAGACACCCTGTGAGTAAATGGGGCTCAGAGAGCTCTTTTGAGAGCTCGTGAGAAAACAGCTCTAAGAGAACTGCGGCTTCCCCAAGGTCACCCAGCAGCTGCATGTGGAGGAGTGAGGAATCAAGCCCGGTTCTCCCAGATTAGAGCCCGCGCTCCTAACCACTACACCAAAGTGGCCCGGGGTCACCCTACACATTTCATGGGGAGGTGGAGATTTGAAGTTGGTCTCCCAGATCCACCCCCCCCTCTAACTACAACAACCACACTGGTGGACAGGTGTTTCCCAGTTTAACATCATCCAAAGATGTTAAAGAATCTGATCAAAAATGGTAACCCACAAAACCAGACAAGTTGGAACAAAATATCTCGGCACATCCCTCCTCTCATCTGTACTGGGTTGGATTTAACAGATTTTCCACTGAAGATCAAGGGATGAGATGTCACCTATTTATTTATTTTTATTTATTTATTGGATTTCTACACTGCCCTTCTCGCTGTAGCAGGCTCAGGGCGGCTTACACAACCCCTACACAGCTAAAACAGAACTAAGTAAAATCATGACAATACAAATATGCACATTACAAACTGCTAGAGCTAAAACAGTTCATATACAGCGGTAGGCATGAAGAGTCTCCAGCAAGCAGGCAGGCAGTTCCCATTGTGGTCTGGGTTATATCGGTTGTTGATGTTGATATAGATGTTAATATTGGGGCCAGGGCCTTTGTTGTATAATGTGGCTCCCTAGTCGAAGGCCTGGTGGAAGAGCTCCGTCTTGCAGGCCCTACAGAACTGTAAAAGGTCCTACAGTGCCCTGATGTCTTCTGGAACCTCATTCCACCAGTGCGGAGCCACCACTGAAAAGGCCCCAGCCCTTGTCACAGCCAGCCTGGCTTCTCTAGGGCCTGGCAGGGCCAGATGGTTTTGGGACCTATGACCACCAAGAAGGCTATGCTGGGGAATCATATAACCTGCATGGACAAAAGCCATGTGGGATGGGGGCTGTATTAATGAGTGGTACTAGGTGAGATTGAGGCTGTGGCCAGACATACCATTCGGCATGGAAGGGAAGCGCCCCTATTTCCTCCAGAGGAATTTGACTCACAGTTGTGCGATCACACATCCCTTTGTGCTGCGGCCTCAGCCCATCATTGAGTGATCGGACGCCACCTCAGGCAAGTGGGGTTTTATTGCCTTTTGTTTCCCATGTGCATAAATGAGGAACCGAACCTCCACGTGGAGGGTTCCCCATGGAGTATGCAGTTATGCGCATACTGCTAAGCAAAGGAAAAAAATGGCTCTGAGTCGGGATGGAATGAGCAGACAACCCAATGGCTTGAGAGTGTGTTTGAGCGATCAGACTTGGGGAAATCTGTCCGTGGCCCGTTGGCAAGTGTTAGGACCGGACTGTCCCTGTTGTCTTTTAACTCCTTCTCCGTGGCAGGGCAACATGGGTTGCTGATGACTGTGGGACCTTTCCGAGATGTTGCTTTCTGATTGTGCCCTTTAGATCCAACAGGCATTTGCAGCTGAGTTGGATCTAAAGGCCTGACCACAGCCTGAATGAACAAGATGGCTGGATCTAACCCATTTCCCCCAGTGTTCCCAGTAAAAGGAATACTCCAACCTCTTATAGGAGGACATATTTCAGATTTCTGTGTACGGTTTTCAGTTTCACCCTTAGCCTTTGTGAAATCGTACCAGGCTCTTGATAATAATTTGAACGGAGGGCGGGATGAATGTGTCACTTCCTCTTTTAGCCTTGATTCATCTTATTCTCAGTGGGTCTTCCCCCCCACCCCCAGATTAAATTATAGCCACCTACCCAGCTCAGTGGCATGGTTAGAAATGGCCTCTCAAATATTGCTCTTTCATGGAAACGCGAGCCATTTCTCTCCATTGCCCTGCCACTGAATTTGCTCTTTCAGGTTGACTTCAAATATTCATGCTGCCGTTCTAATTAACAACCCCGGAGGACAGATTTCCTAAGAAAACCGACATTTACAACAAGTAATATTTGATGCTGAAGAAGAAATATTTTGCAGAAGACAGTAATGAGGCGGGGGAGGGGGAGGTAGCAAAAGAGGGAAGGAAGAAGGAAAGAGGAAATTATGCTACGGGGAACACTAGATTTAATATTTAGCAATAAGACAAGATAGCAATTAGAACCAGAAACCTGGAATTTACTTAACAGAGAATCCATCACATGTTAAAGCACGGCAGACCAGCACGGCCCAGATTCACTTAAACTCATGTAATGAGTGCTAACGGTTCCTACAAATATGCCATCCAATTAGCAGAGTGTCTCAAATATTCCTGAGTCCATCAAAAATTCCAGGGGCAGTGCTAGTTTGAGGATTTGGGGGAAGAGGCTTCCAGCCAGTTTGGTGTAGTGGTGAGGGGCGCGGACTCTAATCTGGGAGAACCGGGTTTGATTCTGCGCTCCTCCACATGCAGCTGGCTGGTGTGATGTTGGGTCAGTCACAAGTTCATTCAGAGCAGTTCTCAAGAGAGCTCTCTCAGCCCCACCTACCTCACAGGGTATCTATTGTGGGGAGGGGAAGGGAACGGAGATTGTAAGCGAGACTGCTTCGGATAGTGAAGGGTGGGGTATAAATCCAAACTCTTCTTCTATTCTCTCTTCTTCTCAAGATGCCCTCCGTTAACGGGGGAGACACAAGTTCAGAATCTCTACCTAACCAGAAAACTCAAGGCACAAATGGATGTGAGAAAGATCCCACATTTCCATCGATCTATAACATACAAATGGCAGGCTCAGGTGGCCGCAGTTTGCCTGGGGCCATGCATGGAAGGGAGAGGGAGTTTAGCCCTTCAACCCTCTTTCAATTTTGCTATTCAAAAGCAGGCTTCCTGCTTTGTTATTAGAATTTTTTAAAGAAAAAAAGGGAGTGCTTTTGCCCCTTTAGCATTTATTTATTTATTTATTAAATTCAACTTGTTAGGCCGCCCTTCCCTGAAAGTTGGGCTCGGGGCAGCTTGCATCATAAACAAACATAATCACCACTTTGGGGTCAGGAAGCAATTTTTCACCAGGCCAGTTTGGCCGGGGATCCTGGAGTTCTTTTGTCATCTTCTGGGCATGGAGCAGGGGTCACTGGGGGTGTTGGGGGGGAGGTATTTGTGAATTTCCTGCCTTGTGCAGGAGGTTGGTGGACTAGATGACCCTGGAGGTCTTTTCCAACCCTATGAGTCTAAGATGTTACAGGACTGCTGAAAAAAAGGAACTGATATCTGTGGGAAGCCAGGTATGCCCATTGCTCTGGGGTGGGAAGGTTCAATACCTCTGTCCTCGCAGCGCAGGGACAGCTTACAACTGAAAAAAACCTGGTCTTAAAGGTGCCACTGGACTGTTTTGGACCGGGGGGGTCAGTGGGCCTCTGCAACTTACCTGGCTGCTTCTTGCTCTGACCGAGGGCTGCTGGGTGAAGGGGTGCGGAGGGCTGGGTAGGAGAGTCTGAGAGTACCAACTGTGACTGTCCTCAACTGAATGTGTGGCCAAACATCTCTGCCTTGCAGGCCCTATGGAAAGGTAGTAAGTTGCGTAGGGCCTGGATATTTTCTGGCAGAGATCCAACCCTATGAGTCTAAGATGTTACAGGACTGCTGAAAAAAAGGAACTGATATCTGTGGGAAGCCAGGTATGCCCATTGCTCTGGGGGGGGGAGGTTCAATATTTAAAATGGAACTCTGGAGAATTCCACATGCATGAGTTCCTCTTCATTAACCAGACCAGATTATTTAGGGCTCAAAAAAAGTCCTAGAGAGAAATTCAGGTAAGGATAATTCCAAAAGCCTTCCTAATCAGTAAAGCTCTACGCAGACACCTGGGAGAAACAAGAAGTCCTGATCTGTAAAGATGAGTCATGCTGTTGACTGGGACCGGTGCAAAGGCTTGGCTCCGTTTAGAAGGCTTGTTTTTTAAAAAAAATAAATAAATCTGGAAGCCAGAAGGAGAAAATGGGGGGAGAGAGAAAAATATATATCGCTTTTATCTGATGTGTGATACCACTTGCTGAATTTTCCGAGCCTACATGTTCTCTGAAAAGGAAAGATGTGTTATAAAAATGCAGAGATGCAGTTATGTAAATATTTATAACAACAAATTACAATAAATCTCCTCTTTGGTGGGAAACGTGGGGCTTCTGCCAGCCCTCCGCCCCCAAAAGTGTGAGGGGAGAGGAGGAGGACTCAGCCCGGGAAGGGGGGGGGACATTCTACCTCCGCAAAGTGACAAAGCAAAGCATAACTCAAGGGACCGGAATGACATGTTAGCATGCGTTGAAGTTAAATTTGTGAAACGTTCTAACATGTCTGCAGGGTGTGATACAGCAGCAGTCTCATCCATATGGGAGCTTGTGATATTAGATTAGTGATAATCTACTGATACACCAGTGAGTGAATTATAGAAAGAACGGGTTCTGCAGGCTTTCTAACATAGTTTTATCTCTCCCATTCCTCCAGAGAGCTTAGGGGGACTCACAACAATGATGTGAGGCAGGTTAGGTTGAAATATAGTGGCAGTCCTAATGTCACCCGCTGAGAGATCAGTTGTAACTAAGATTATACATCCATCTATAAAATGCAGGGTTGTACTGCCTCAATTCGCCTTGGGTTGTGCTGGAAACGGAGAGCAGGTTTCCCTATTCACATCAGGTTCCCTGACTATGGTATTAACATACCCTTGTGCCTGACCTGGAAGCTCCAGCTGATCCCGAATGCGGCCACGTGGGTCCTTACTACCCCTCAGCAGCACATATTCAACCTGTGCTGCGTGAGCTGCACTGGCTCCCAGCAGAGCACTGGATCCAGTTCAAGGTTCTGGCTTTTACCTTTAAGAAAATAAGAGAATATAAGAGAAGCCAATGTTGGATCAGGCCAGTGGCCCATCCACTTCAACACTCTGTCACACAGTTCTAAAAGAGGCAGGATAATGGATATTGTACTGCAAGGTTGCTGATTGGATTGTAGTTTGGAGGCACAATGAGGGGGCCAGGCACACCTTTTTGGGAATTGTGGGGCTGCCACAGAAGAGGCCCTTTCATGTGTACCTACCAAACAAATGTCTTTAATTGCTGGGACAATCAGGAGGGCATCCCCCTGTGATCTTAATTCCCAGGCAGGAACATACTAGAGAAGATGGTCCTTCAGAGATACCAGTCCCAAGCCATGTAGGGCTTTAAAGGACAAACCAACACCTTGAATTGGATTTGGGAGTGGACTGGTAGCCGATGTAACTGCTGTAATGTTGGAGTCACTTCATCCTGTAGTTCTCTCCAACCAGCAGTCTAGCCATAGCATTCTGTACTAGCTACAGCTTCTGAAAACTCTTCAAAGGTAGCCCCAAGTAGAGAGCATTGCAGTAGTCCAGTATAGATGTAACTAAGTTATGGTTCACTGTGGCTAGATCTGACTGACCCAGGAATGAAACAGTCAATGCGCCAGCCAGAGCCAATCCAGGAATAAAAGCAATAGATGCACCAGCCGGAGCTAAGCAAATGTACTCCAAACCACAGCAGCCACCTGGTTTTCTAAGGTGACCACTGTATCAAGTAGCACTCCCAAACTGCAAACTTGGCTTTTCAAGGGGAGTATAACCCCATCCAAGTCAGGGGAGAACTGAAGTCTATGGACTGCCTTTCTACTAACACAGAGAACCTCAGTCCTGTCAGGAATAAGTCTCAGACTTTATCACACTCATTCAGCCCAGTACTGACTCCAAGCACTGGTTCAGAACATCAACCGCATCCTTGGAATTAGGTGGGAAAGAAAAGTAGATCTGGGAGGCATCCACATATGGTGACAATCGCATACCTCCTGATGACCTCTCCCAGTGGCTTCATATAGATAATGAACAGCATGGGGGTTAAGATGGAACCCCGTGGCATCCCATAGGTCAACAGCCATGGGGCAGAGCAGGAACACCCCAACATTGATTGATCCCCTAGATAGGACTCAGACAGCTGTAATATGAAGCCCTTTAGTCCCAGTGCTGAGAGGAGGACCAGTAGGATTACTATGGTTAGTAGAGGTCATCAACCAATACGATCAAAGCAGTCTCTGTGCCAAATCCTGTTCTGAAGCCAGACTGAAATGGCTACAGAAAATCAGTCTCTTCCAAGAACCCCTGAAGCTGAAAGGCAACAACCCACTCTAGCATCTTGCCCCAAAATGGAAGATTAGAGACTGGACAATTTTTTTTTCTAACATAGTAGGGCTCAGGGGCAGGGTTTTTCCCCAAAAAACAGGTCTAATCCCTGCTTTCTTGTGCATGGATGGTACAACTCCCACTCTCAAATAGGCATTTACCCACTCAGCCAGCTTCGTTGCCCTCCTCCGGACACCTTACAGCTTGTCTATATCCTTCTTAAATTGTGGCACCCAAAACTGAACACAACACTCTAGGTGAGGTATAACAAGAGCAGAGTAAAGCGATACCATCACTTCGTGTGATGTAGACATTATACTTCTGTTGATAGAGTCCAAAATTGTGTTTGCCTTTTTATTAACTATTTGAAGAATTTTAAGCCATATAGTTGTTCAAAAGCTGTGTATACTACACACAATGCGTAGTGGTAGTGGTGGTGGTAGTAGTAGTAATATGCAGTGGTTCAAGCATTAGACTAGGATCGGGGAAGCTTATGTTCAGACCTCCGCTCTACAATGAAGTTCACTGGGCGGCTCCAGGCAGCTCATTCTCCCTCTGCATAACCTACATCACATAACCTTGTCCGAGATAGATTCCCATGAGAATCTAGTTGGCTGTCTGTCGGGGCAAGAGTATTGGACTAAGAAAACCATCAGTCTGCCCTGACCTGGGTCGACCAAGCCAGCCTGATCTCATCAGATCTTGGAAGTTCAGGTCAGCCCTAATTAGTAACTGGATGGAAGACCACCAAAAAAGGCCAGGGCTACAGTGCAGAGGCAGGCAATGGCAAACCACCTCTGCTCATCACGCACCTTGAAAACCCCTTGAGGGGTCATGGGGATGCCAGCCTCCAGGTGGGACCTGGGGATCCCCCGGAATTACAGCTCATCTCCAGACTTCAGAGACCAGTTCCTCTGGAGAAAATGGCCGCTTTGTAGGCTGGACTCTATGGCATCGTACCCTACTGAGGTCCCTGTCCTCTCCAGGCTCCATCCCCAAATCTTCAGGAGTTTCCCAACCTGGATCTGGGCATCTGTGTGCTGGTGGCCACAGGGGGACTTGACAACCCCAAGGGGTCACCATAAGTCTTGTGACTTGATGGCACGTTCCACCATAAGGTTGCCAGCTCTGGGTTGGGAAAGGCTTGGAGATTTGGGGGTGGAGCCTGGGGTAAGCAAGGTTTGGGTACAGTGCCATGGAGTCTACTCCCCCCTCCCAAAGCAGCCATGCTCTCCAGGGAGACTGATCTCTGTCCATTGTAATGCCAGGGGATCTCCAGGCTGTACCTGGAGGTTGGCAGCCCTGTTCCACCACCAGACGTGTACTTGAACACATGAAGCTGTCTTACACTCACCCCCCCCAATAGCTAGGAATCCAAAACAGTCCAGTGGAGCCTGAGCGCTGGGTGTTGCCTTCTGAAACACTTCCGGTGATGTCAGGGGGTGTGGCATATGCAAATAAGTTATGCAAATAAATTATGAAAATAAGTTATGCTAATGAGCTCCTGCACCTCTTTTTCTACACAACGACCCCTGCTGATACTGAACAAAACTCTTGGTCAATCAAAGTCAGTATTGTCTCCTTTGACTGGCAAAGGCTCTCCTCCACAGCCTTTAGCAGAGGTACTTCCCGTGAGCCTGGTTCTTTTCACTGGAGATGCCAGGGATTGAACCAAGGACCTTCTGCATTCCAAAAAGATGCTGTACCACTGATCCACAGCCACTCCCCCTGAGGGGGCATTTTCACTCAGCTAGTGAGTGAAAGCCACGAGGGAGAACAACTTTAGTAATCAAGAATGGGTGTCAATATTCTTAATACCTCCAGCTCAGGAGGGTTTAGACACAGAACATTCAGGATTAGGGAGATATCATCTTGAGGAACACAAAAGACATCACAGGCTCAGCAATGCACAATGCAGTAGATTGTTCTGCAGTTATGATTAACAAAAGGCTCGGGTGTGATTTGGCACATAGGAAAACAGGAACAGAAGCTGAAAGATGACAGATACAGGATGGTGCTTGGTTTAAGGCCTTGCACATGAAAAAGCAGACAGGTCTCTGAAGAGGAAGCACAGACATTTTTGAAAGAGATAATGACCGATTTCCCACAAGCAGCTGCACCACCCTCACTCTTCCCTTTCCACCCAACTGTATTCGTCAATTTCCCACCACTTGCTGCGCAGGGGCATTTTGACCCCCAGCATCCCCCGATTTCCCCCGCGTCTTCTAGATCCTTGTTTTTTGAGATCGAGGAGATGCAGGGTCTCTGGTTAAGGTCTCTCATATCCCCTGCCACCTGAACATTTTAGCTGGAGATGCCGGGGAATGAACCTGGGACCTTCTGCATGCCAAGCAGATGCCCTGCCACTGCACCAAGGTCCCTCTCACAGCCTCTTCCAGTGGAGAACCATTGCCATTCAGAGCAGACAAGACGGCCCTTGAGTCTCACATATAGAATCATAGAGTTGGAAAAGACCTCCAGGATCATCTAGTCAAACCCTGCAGGAAATTCTCAAAAACAATGCAGGAAATTGACAAATACACCCCCCCACACACACACACCCAGTGACTCTTGTTCCATGCCCAGAAGATGACAAAAAACAACAACATCCAGGATGTCCAGGCAAACCGGCCTGGAGACAAATTGCTTCCTGACCCCGAAGTGGCACCCAGGACTTCCCTGGCCATGTGAGAAAGGGCCACAAGGACTAAGCACTGATGCAACCCTCCCTGCCCCTCCCTCTCACGAGCTGCCTAAATTCACAGAATCAGTATTGCTCTCAGCCTCTGTTAAAAAACCTCCAATGAAGGTATAAGGCAGCTTCGTGTGTTCATAAATTAGAGCGGGAGGGCAGAAGGAACAAGTATTTCTTCTCCGGCTCAGATTTTCCATTCAAGCCGGAGAGGAACTCGGCCGCTGCAATCTCGTCTCGCTTTGAAGGTGGTCCTTTCCGAGCTGCTGAAGCTTATATTCCAAGGCAAAGGAGTGCAACTCTTCGGCAAATCTCATACTGAAGGACACGGTCGAGGGAGAAACACCTGCAACTATATTCCTCAGCCAGCTGCCTGGTATAAGCAGTCATAACCACGGTAAAATTCCATGAAAAGATTGGAAGACATGCAAATAGGGAGCAGTTGTGGCTCAGTGGTAGAGCATCTGCCTCGCCTGCAGAAGGTCCCAGGTTCAATCCCCGGCATTTCCACTTAGAAGGATCAAATAGGTGATGTGAAAGACCTCTGCTTGAGATCCTGCCAGTCTGAGTAGACCATACTGAACTTGATGGACTGAAGGGCTGATTCAGTATAAGTCAGCTTCGTATGTGTTCCAAATGTGGATTGAGTCTAATAACAGCTGAAGCTGGCACAGGGGGGGAAATAACCTTTCAGATCCATGCCAGTTACAGGCATGCTGAGTTTGAAATAATTGCATTAAAAAACCTCTCTTCAGACCTTAGTTAGAAACACTTGTTCTTGATCTGGAGAGAAAAACCGGCAAACAGGTAATTTGGTATGCAGGAATTAGGCACAGAGACCCTGAGTTGGGAAGGTCCACGGAGACCATCTAGTCCAACCCTCTAGTCCAAATCCAAAGCTTAAACCAACCCTGATAGTTAACTGTCTACCCTCTCCTGGAAGACCAACAGTGAGTGAGAGGTCACCACCCCCACCACCACCCTGCGGCAGGCAGAGATGGGCAAGGGGAAATTAGCTGGTTTTATTTCCAGTTGCATGGCCATGCCAAGAACAGCTACATTTCTGCAATTACAGCTATGTACACATACCAGGTGCTTTCATAGCAATTTAATTGTTTTTCTACTAATCGTCTACTTAAATATATATCTGGTTACCCACACCCACACTTCAGAAAGGGCAGGTTATAACTGGCTATTGGCCACAAGGTCTAGATAGAATACTATGTCTGGGGCAGTGATGCTCTGTATTCTTGGTTCTTGGGGGGCAACAGTGGGAGGGCTTCTGGAGTTCTGGGCCCACTGGTGGACCTCCTGATGGCACCTGGTATTTTTGGCCACTGTGTGAGACACAGAGTGTTGGAATGGAAGGGCTATGGGTCTGGTCCAGCATAGCTTCTCTTATGTTATGTCTGGGGCAGTGATGCTCTGTATTCTTGGTGCTTGTGATGCAACAGTGGGGTGGTTTCTGGAGTTCTGGCCCGCTGGTGGACCTCCTGATGGCGCCTGGGGTTTGGCCACTGTGTGACATGGAGCGTTAGACTGGATGGGCCACTGCCCTGATCCAACGTGGCTTCTCTTATGTTCTGATGTCTGGGGCAGTGATGCTCTGTATTCTTGGTGCTTGGGGGGCAACACTGGGAGGGCTTCTGGAGTTCTGGCCCCACTGGTGGACCTCCTGATGGCGCCTGGGTTTTGGCTACTGTGTGACACAGAGTGTGTTGGACTGGATGGGCCACTGGCCTGATCCCACGTGACTTCTCTTATGTTCTTAAGATTGTTTATGATCTGCCTGCCTTGATCTGGATGTCCCAGGCCAACCTGATATCATCAGAGCTCAGAAGCTAAGCAGGGTCAACCCTGGTTAGGCCTTGGATGGGAGATGGCCAAAGAAGTCTATGGCTGCTACACAGAGCCAGGCAATGGCAAAACCACCTCTGCTTGTCTCTTGCCTTGAAAACCCCACAGGGTCACTGTAAGTGGGCTGTGACCTGATGGCACTTCCCAGCACCAAGATCTGCCTCCCCAGGCCCTTTCCTGCCCCCTGCTGGCAGAGGGGAGAGAGGCGGTGACTAGAGGCAGTGCACTTTTGGTGTTGGCCCCTCCACCTTAGAAACGCTGTCCCCCTTGAGGTTCACCTGTGCCAACTTTATCACCGTTTACGAGCCAGGCCAAAATATATTCTTTTATCAAGGCTTATAGCTAAGTGGTTTTCTCTCCTCTCCTCCCCACATTGTTTTATGGTCTGCTCGAGGACTGTTGTTATAAGTATCATCTTAGGATGCTCCGTGATTGCTTTATATTGTTTTTATGCCCATGGCTAGTTTTTAATGGCTAGATTTTATTATGGATCATTAATGGTGCTGTATTTATGGTTTTAGGCCATTCCTTTAACTTGTCAACTATCGCCAGGCTTGGGAAGGGTTTGTGGCTCAGCAGTAGATAGACCGCTTGCATGCAGGGGAATCTCAGGTTCCAGCTCAGAAAACACCAATCTTGATGGACCAATGTTTTGGCTTTGCCTAAGGTCCCAGCTTCAACATTTGTCATCTCCAATTAGAAGAATCAGGTAGTAGGTAGAGGAAGAGGAGGAAGAGGAAGAGGAAGAGGAAGAGGAAGGAGGAGGAGGAGAAGGAGGAGGAGAAGGTTGGATTTATACCCTTCACTACCCAAAGGAGTCTCAGAGCGGCTTACAAACTCCTTTCCCTTCCCCTCCCCACAACAGACACCCTGTGAAGGAGAAGAAGAAGAAGAGGAGGAGATTGGATTTATACCCCACCCTTCACTACCCGAAGAAGTCTCAGAGTGGCTTAAAATCTCCTTTCCCTTCCTCTCCCCACATCAGGCACCCTGTGAGGTAGGTGGGGCTGAGAGAGCTCTTTTGAGAACAGCCCTTGAAAGAACAGCTCTGAGAGAACTTGTGACTGACCCAAGTTCACACCAGCAGCTGCATGTGGAGAAGTGGGGAATCAAACCCAGTTTTCCCATATTAGAGTCTGTGCTCCTAACAACTACACTCAAACTGGCTATGAAAGAGGTCCGCCTGAGACCCTGGAGACCCACCACCAGTTCGAGTAGGGTAGGGAATGCTGACATTGATGGACCAATGCTCTGACTCTGTATGGGGCAGTTTGGCATATAGCAGGTCCCAGGTTCCATCACTGGCATCTCCAGTTAGAAGAATCAGGTAGCAGGCAATGCTCCCTCTAAGCTGTGGAGTCTTGTGAGCAAAAATTCTACTTTGTGAGCTACTGTCATTAAAGCTGTGAGTGAGCAACGTGGCTACTGCATAAAGTAGTTTGCTCTGGAACCATTCGTCTTGAGCTAAGACAAATAAGTATGTGAGCTGGGGCCTAAAAAACTGTGAGCTAGCTCACACTAACTCAGCTTAGAGGGGACACTGGTAGCAGGTGATGTGAAAGACCTCTGCATGAGGCCCTGGAACATCAAAAGAGCCCTGCTGGATCAGACCAGTGAAGGTCCATCTAGTCCAGCCTCCTGTCTCCCACAGTGGCCATCCAATTCCTCTGGAGGGCCAACAAGAGGGCATGGAGGCTGAGACCTTCCCTGATGTTGCTTCCTGGCTCTGGGATTTAGAGGTTCAGTGCTTCTGAATGTGGAGTTTCCCCTCAGTCACCATGCCTAGTAGACACTGATTGACCTATCCTCCATGAATCCATCCAATCCCCTTTTGAAACTGTTGATCCCTGCGGTCATCACTACATCCTCTGGCAGCAAATTCCATATTTTAATCCCTCTCTGTGTAAAGCAGTATTTCCTTTTGTCTGTCCTGAACCTACTGCCCATCAGCTTCATTGGATGCCCCCGGGTTCTAGTATTTTGGGAAAGGGAGAAAAATTTCTCTTTGTCAACTCTCTCCAGTCCCTCCATAATCTCATAAACGTCTATTGTGTTCCCCTCCTTAGTCGTCTCTTTTCTAAACTGCAAAGTCCCAGACTCTTCAGCCTTCCCTCACAGGGAAGGGGCTCCAACCCCCGAATCATCTTGGTCACCCTCCCTCTGCACTTTTTCCAGCTCTGCAATGTCTTTTTTTTTTTTTTTGAGATACGGTGACTAGAACTGTACACAGCATTCCAAATGAGGCTGCACCATAGATCTCTACAGGGGTATTACTGATCGTTTTATTCTCAGTCCCTTTCCTAACAGTCCCTGACACAGAGTCTGTCTTTTTCACCACTGCAGCAATCTGGGTTGATGCTTTCACTGAGGTATCCACTGTGACCCCAAGATCTTTCCCCCTCTCCGTCTCAGCAAGTTCAGTCCCCATTAGCCTATACTTTAAGTTGGGATTTTTTGACCCAATGGGCATCACTTTACACTTACCAACACTGAACTTCATTCGCCACATTGTCGCCCAGTTTGTGGAGGGCCTCTTGGAGCTCTTCACAGCCAGCCCTGGTTTTCACCATCCTGAATAATTTTGTGTCATCTGTAAACTGGAGAGCTGCTGTCAGTCAAAACAGACAATGCTGACTTTAATAGCCCAATGGCCCATCTCTGTATAAGGCAGTTTGGCATGGAGAAGGTCCCCGCTTCAACCCCCAGTATCTCCAGTTAGAAGAATCAGGCAGTAGGTGATGAGAAAGTCCTCTGCCTGAGACTCTGGAAAGCTGCTGCCGGTCAGAGTAGACAATGCTGGCCTTGATAGACCAATGTTCTTTCTCTGTTTAAGGCAATTTGGCATGCAGAAGGTTCCAGGTGCCATCCTCGACATCTCCAGTTAGAATAAAGAGGTAGTAGATTATGGGAAAGTCCTCTGTCTGAGACTCTGGAGGACTGCTGCCAGTCAGAGTAGACAATGCTGGCCTTGATAGACCAATGTTCTTTCTCTGTTTAAGGCAATTTGGCATGCAGAAGGTTCCAGGTGCCATCCTCGACATCTCCAGTTAGAATAAAGAGGTAGTAGATTATGGGAAAGTCCTCTGTCTGAGACTCTGGAGGACTGCTGCCAGTCAGAGTAGACAATGCTGACCTTGATAGACCAATGGTCTGACTCAATAGAAGGCAGCTTCACGTGTTCTGGAGGAAAATGCATGGTGCCTGGAAGTTATGAGGGCACTCAGGCATAACCCAAAACTTCTCTGTTTGCATATGTACATGTTTTCTTTTTTTGGGAAAAAAGTTATTTGGAGTTGCTTTCCATGCATGGCTACAACTCCTCCTCCAACAACTAATTTGATGTGACGCTGACTAATGTAGTATGATCAGACATAATGTGATCTTATTAACTCTGATCGTAATGTATTAGGAAACATCAGATTCCATTTGAGAAGTGCGCACGTGCTCTTCACTCCGAGACACCTTGAAATCATACCTCATTAATGGAATTCATCAACTTGATGGGAAGTTTCGACCAGCCTGGGAGATGTAAGGTGAGACGTATGAAGTCGGCTGGCTGCAGAACGTGCCTTCAACTGAAATTCAATGTTGGAAAGTCCTGCTTGGAAGAAACATCACATTGAAACAAGGAAGAAAGTAAAAAACCCTTGGACAGGGTGAATCAATCTCTTCGGGTGGCTGGGTTAGTACATCCCTAAGTGGAAGTCAAGGTGCATTGGGAAGAAGAAGAAGAAAAAGAAGAAGAAGCTCCTCCTCCAACCTCCTCCTCCTCCTAAGTAAGCAGACAGAAGAACATTGAGATGGGAAGAAGAAGAGGAGGAGGAGGAGGTTGGAGGAGAAGGTTCTTCTCCTTCTCCTTCTCCTTCTCCTTCCCATCTCAATGTTCTTCTGTCCATTTTCTTAGGAGGTACTATGGTGTGCGGTTAATTAGTTTTTATGTGTTTGTGTTACTGGGGAAATTGAAATGGCTGAACGTGTACTGTTATGTTGCATGTACTATAATGATCTTAAATATGTATTTATTATACCTATCCTCCAAAAAAAATCCTGTAATGATCAAGGGAATGGCATACCATCTTCTAGCAGACCTTGAATCTGGAACCTCGGACAGAGAGCGGAGCTGTGGTGACAATCAGGCTCATAATGCTATTATGTTGTTTCACTGGTGGAGCCTGGAAACCACTGGGAAGCTGGGGGTGGGGTGGCACAATGGTGTAGGGGGAGTGGCCAGCACAAGGACATTACTTCCAGCCAGGGCTCTTTGTGTAGCAGGAACTCCTTTGCATATTAGGTCACACACCCCTAATGTCGCCAATCCTCCATGTGCTTACAGAGCTCTTCTTACAGGGGCTACTGTAAGCTCTTGGAGGATTGGCTACATTAGGGGGAGTGTCGCCTATTATGCAAAGGAGTTCCTGCAACAAAAGGAGCCCTGCTTCCAGCGAATACCCTGAAGTGAGTGTGACCACTCTAGGAACCGCCTACCTCTAGGAATCTTCAGAGTTCTGAGATTCCTAGAGCTACTGCTGCTGCTTCTGCATATTCCCCCTCCCCAAATGATGTCCTCGTATGGGTTTAATTTTAAAATTTTCCCTCACCGCTGCTCCAAGAGGCAACAGGGAAATGGAACTCAGAATCTTCTGCCCCGATTGGTGGCTTGTCGTGTATATCCATGTCGTGTATATCCATTTTTTTACATCATTTGAAGGAAAACCAGATATCGCTTTTTAACAGCAAATCTTTCTGTTGACCTTCATTGATATGGTCAGAAAACTAGGATGACCAAGCTTTCGTGTCAACTGTGGAGAAACCGTGGAGAAGAAATGTGAACTTCTGAGCCAAATGAAAATTGTCACAAAATTCAGCAACCCCCCCAGAAGCAATAAAAAGGTTTCTGTGCCAAGACCTCCAGAACTGTCTTCCAGAACTTAAGGACCTGAGAATAAATTTTTATAAGGCGATTGTTTGGAAACCTCTCCGATCTTCCTCACGGACTCCTCTCACCGTTGACTCTCACAGAATGTTAAAAGTAGCTCTCAGAGGCCTAATTTGAAGAGCCGGCCTTTCAGCCAACATCTTATTTTTTTTTATTCCTCCTCAGAATGTAATTTTTTTTTTAACCTCATGGACTCTTCAACTTGAAAACTGTTTCGCCGGTGACCTTTCCCTGATGTGTTAATGTAATGGCAAATGCTGAGGCAAGCAGGGTCAGACGGAGACCAGACTGTGTTAAACTGGATTGCGGGAAACGGTAGCACACAAAACCGCTGTGTGTGAAAAAGGTCAATGCATTGGAAAGGGGGGGGGGGAGAGAATATCTTTAAAATCTAGGGTCTAATTTGGTCCTCCCGTCCAGGGATGCCTCTGGGGAAGGTGTGGGGAAAGAGCATTATGAAGGAGTAGCACCAACCTCCAGGTAGGCCCTGGAGATCTTCTAGACAAGAAAAAGAAGAAGAGGAGGAGGAGGAGATTGGATTTATTTCCCGCCTTTCACGGAGTCTCAGAGCGGCTTCCAATCTCCTTCCCCTTCCTCTCCCCACAACAGACATCCTGTGAGGTAGGTGGGGCTGTGAGAGTTCTTTCGAGAACTACCCTTGAGAGAACAGCTCCCAGAGAACTTGTGACTGGCCCAAGGTCACACCAGCAGCTGCATGTGGAGGAGTGGGGAATCAGACCCAGTTCTCCTGGACTAGAGTCCACACACTTAACCATTACACCAAACTGTAGTGATCAGCTCCCCTGGGAAAATGGTTGCTTTGAAAGGTGGACTCTATGCTGGGGTCCCTCCCCTCCCCAAAGCCCTCCCTCCCCGGTGTCTATCTCCAAATCTCCAGGGATTTCTCAGCCCAAAGTTGACCACCCTGTGTAGGAGCAAAAATGTCGCTATGCACAATAAATGTATCCAGTTGGATCTTGTTTGGCTTTCCATGCATGCAAGGTTGGCAGTTTTATCCCTACACCCCAGTGGCTCTCAGGAGGAGGCCTGTTCTACCTTCCTTTTATTTTAAGCAATAGGAAATAAATAAGCATATGTATAAACCCCTAAAAGCTATTTTTCTAAAACGGCCTCTTGCACTGTACCTAACAGTGGCCCCGGTCACACGGAGATTTTGCTGCACGAAAGGCACGAATGTCCAGTGGATTTTCGGGGCGCGATCACACCACAACATCTGGGAAGCATAGCGCACCCGTGGCCAACCCGTGGCATCCCACCAAAGATGCGGAGTTAAAAAGTACCAAGGAAAGTGCACTAGTATTTGGAAAACGTGCAGCACAGGCAGGCGTCTGATCGTGGGAACACTAGTATCCCGTGGCATCCGACGCCTGTCCATGTCCCATTGCAAACCGGGTGTTTTTCATAAGCGCATGCGCACAAACACGAAACTGCAAGCAGTGCTGCTCTGCTGAACTACGCATGCGCACAAATGCGAAACACTTATGTGATCGCGCTCCAGAAGCCCTCCCCCTATTACCTCCCCAGGCACCAAGAAGACAGAGCATCACTTGCCCCAGATGGAATGTTCCATCTATACCTAGTGGCTAATAGCCGCTGATGGACCTCTGCTCCAAATGTTTATCCAACCCCCTCTTGAAGCTGTCTATGGTTGTAGTTGCCACCACTTCCTGCGACAGTGAATGCCACATATTGATTACTCTTTGAGTGAAGAAGGACTTCCTCATATCTGTTCTAAATCTACTGCTCTTTAATTTCATGGAGTGTCCATGAGTTCTTGTATTGTGAGAAAGGGAGAAAAGTACTTCTTCCTCTACCTTCTTTATCCCATGCATAATCTTGAAAATCTTGAAAACCTCAGTCATCTCACTGAGTATGGAGTACGGTATGGAAGTTGACTGGGGGGGGGTCAACAGTGGGTGGGCTTCTAATGTCCTGGCCCCACTGGTGGACCTCCTGATGGCACCTGGTATTTCTGGCCACTGTGTAACACAGAGTGTTGGACTGGGTGGGCCTTTGGCCTGATCCAACATTGGCGTCTCTTATGTTCTTATGTCACTCTTCAGTCATCGTTTCTCCAAGAGAAACAGCCCTAACCTCTTTAACCTTTCTTCATAGGGAAAGTGTTCCATCTCCTTAATCATTTTAGGCCCCGGTCACATGGAAGGTTTTGCCTCACAAGAGGGACGGATCGGGGGCGCATCAAATGGGCGCGATCACACCGCAACATCTGGGAAGCGGAGCGCACCCGTCCCTGATCCATCCTTTCCGGGCGAAAACACACATCAAAAACCAACAACAACCTAGAAAAGAGTACTACCTACCTGTCAGCTAAGCTGCCAATAGTGTGGTGTGTGTTTCTCTTTCCCGGCGCTCTCACCGCCAGTCGGCCCGCATTGAACCCGCTGGCTCTCTCACTGCCGGCTCTCTCACTACACAGACCGAGTCGTGGGAAGCTTCTTACCTGTTTTGCTTTTGCAGCCGTTGGTTCTCAGCCTAATGCCCCCGCGCGGGAACCCCTGTAATTGGGTACTATGTGGGGGGGGGGTGTATACGAATGCCCCTATAACCTATTATGCGCATAGATCGCCCGCCATTCCTAACAGTGTTCATGTTACTGCATCTATAGCATTTCAATAAAAGTAAAACCTTCCTGGAAGCGTGTACTTCGTTGTTTTGCTGTGGGTCCTGACACTACCTGAAGCTCTGCATCAAGGGTGGCCATGGGATCGCCAGCGTGCCCGTCTTCCACAGCATTCGAGGCTCCCGGCCAAACTGCGCATGCGTGCACATGCGCAGCCGGCTGCCTCGCTCTCTGTTCCGTGGCTTCCCCCGGGCATCTGATTGTGCCAGGGAGCAACTGAGCAGCGGCTCGAAGGATCTGTCTGATCCCGCTGCCACACGTCTATTTTGCTGCGGCTCAGAAAAGCCGCGCTGTGGCCGTGCTCCCCCCCCCCCGTGTGACCGGGGCCTTAGTTGCCCTTTTTTTGCACCTTTTCCAATGCTGTAATATCTTTTTCGAGGTATGGGAACCAGAACTGCGCACAGTATTCCAAATGAGGCCACATCATAGATCTATGCAAGGGCATTATGATACTGGCTGATTTGTTTTCAGTTCCCTTCCTAATAATCCCCAGCATAGCGTTGGCCTTTCTTAAAATTGCAGTCGTACACTGAGTCAGCATTTTCAGTAAGTTATCGGCCACAACTTCAAGCCATCTCCCCTGCTCAATTTCTGCCAGTTTTGACCCAAGTTTGCTCAGCACAAGGAAAGTTCGGTCCGTTTAAAACGAGGCTTGCCTTGGCTTCTCTAAGAATCCATTATTAATAAAATTGTCATTAATGACAGGCCAGTGGGCTTTCTTTACAAAGGGGGGGGAACTTGTCCACTTTAAACACAAGCCATTTGGGCCTATCTTCCTTATGAATTTCAAAGCCATTGATATTAGCTCTGAGGTTATTAATGTCAGCTAAGCAAAATTAGCAATAATATATTCAGGCCTCTGGATCTAGCCTACAACGTTAGCTTCTGAGATGTGACGAAATCAGGGTATACCATACCATTCCACATGCCAGGCATTTTATGCATATCCCAGGTGGAAAAGGTCATGGGCAGGTCACATGCGATTGAGCCTCATCTACATTTCAAGCACATGTGCATTCCTAACAGTGTTCATGTTACTGCATCTATAGCATTTCAATAAAAGTAAAACCTTCCTGGAAGCGTGTACTTCGTTGTTTTGCTGTGGGTCCTGACACTACCTGAAGCTCTGCATCAAGGGTGGCCATGGGATCGCCAGCGTGCCCGTCTTCCACAGCATTCGAGGCTCCCGGCCAAACTGCGCATGCGTGCACATGCGCAGCCGGCTGCCTCGCTCTCTGTTCCGTGGCTTCCCCCGGGCATCTGATTGTGCCGGGGAGCAACTGAGCGGCGGCTCGAAGGATCTGTCTGATCCTGCCGCCACACGTCTATTTTGCTGCGGCTCAGAAAAGCCGCGCTCTGGCCGTGCTCCCCCCCTCCGTGTGACCGGGGCCTTAGTTGCCCCTTTTTTGCACCTTTTCCAATGCTGTAATATCTTTTTCGAGGTATGGGAACCAGAACTGCGCACAGTATTCCAAATGAGGCCACATCATAGATCTATGCAAGGGTATTATGATACTGGCTGATTTGTTTTCAGTTCCCTTCCTAATAATCCCCAGCATAGCGTTGGCCTTTCTTAAAATTGCAGTCGTACACTGAGTCAGCATTTTCAGTAAGTTATCGGCCACAACTTCAAGCCATCTCCCCTGCTCAATTTCTGCCAGTTTTGACCCCAGTTTGCTCAGCACAAGGAAAGTTCGGTCCGTTTAAAACGAGGCTTGCCTTGGCTTCTCTAAGAATCCATTATTAATAAAATTGTCGGTAATAAATGACAGGCCAGTGGGCTTGCTTTACAAAGGGGGGGGAACTTGTCCACTTTAAACACAAGCCATTTGGGCCTATCTTCCTTATGAATTTCAAAGCCATTGATATTAGCTCTGAGGTTATTAATGTCAGCTAAGCAAAATTAGCAATAATATATTCAGGCCTCTGGATCTAGCCTACAACTTTAGCTTCTGAGATTTGACGAAATCAGGGTATACCATACCATTCCACATGCCAGGCATTTTATGCATATCCCAGGTGGAAAAGGTCATGGGCAGGTCACATGCGATTGAGCCTCATCTACATTTCAAGCACATGTGCTTCCACAGCGTATGTGCAGTGGGCAGTAATCATCAGGTTAGCACATGCTTTGATTCAGAATATGCTGGACTGCATTGCGATCCAAGCAAAAGGGTATGGAAGTACAAAGTATTACAGTGTTCCCTCTAAGCTGAGTTAGTGTGAGCCAGCTCACAGTTTTTTAGCCTCCAGCTCACACATTTTTGTCTTACCTCAGGAAGGATGGCTCCAGAGCAACCTAATTTATGCAGTAACCAAATGGCTCGCTCACAACTTTAATGCCAGTAGCTCCAGGGCTGGCTCCAGGTCTTTTTGTACACTAGGTGAGGCTACCTTCTGGCACCTCAGCCCGTGCCCACCAATTACGAGGTTGCCAACCTCCAGGCAGGGCCTGGAGAGAAGGAAAACGTTCTTCCATGTCCTCGGCCAGTTGACAGCAAAGACAGCAGTGTGGCTCCCTGACTTCCCAACTGGATGAAAGACCCTTTGACCTGCGGGAACCGCCCCTCCTTCCTTCAGCACCTCACACACACCCCGCACCAGAAGAGCTCCCCCTGGGCCTTCGGGAAGTTGCCATCCTTGGACTTGGTGGTAAAAGGGCCGAATCACACAGCGGGAGGGGGGGCATCCCCGTCTCCCTCCCTGCGGCTCCACTGTCTCATGTCAAAACGGTGATGCATCCGTCCTGAAGTGCTGAAATATTCATTGAGAATCCAGCGCGTCTCTCTCGCCACGGCCGGCAGAGGCATTTCAAGTTAAAACGGTAGCTTAGCAGAGTGACTGTTCTGCGCAGATCAAGCGCGGGGCGCACATCGGAAACAAGCCAGCAAAG
This sequence comes from Gekko japonicus, assembly GCF_001447785.1. Taxonomy (NCBI): domain Eukaryota; kingdom Metazoa; phylum Chordata; class Lepidosauria; order Squamata; family Gekkonidae; genus Gekko; species Gekko japonicus. Next base: position 16,662 of record NW_015170975.1, on the reverse strand, counting down.
AACCCCCCACCAACACGCCCCCCCCCTCACCCAACAGCCCCCTTTCCCGCCAACCCATCTCCCGGCTCTGTGGCACTCCAGCCTCACGCTTCCTCACCCCCTGCCTGGGAGGAGACGGGCTACCTGGCCTGCTTCTGGCTGGATTCAGTCTTCGATGGAGGAGCCAGGAAATTCGAGACTCCCCCCCCCCCCCGCACCACCCCCCCCCGCGCCCCCCAGCATCTCCCACTGACCCCCCCTCCCCCACACTTCCTCGCAGCAGATGGCTTCCTGACGAAGCGCCGGCAATTGGCACCCAACTCTGGGGAAGGGGGAGCCGGATTCGGGGGCTCAGGAGAGGGCAGCGCTTCTTCCTTGTCGACCCATCGTCCCCGGCAGGAGAACTTTTCACGGCCATTTCCCAGTGGTGCAGGAGGCACCAGGGGCTGTTACACTTTAAAGAGCACCTTTCTGCTGCTCTAGGGGCAGTGAAGGAGTGTGCTGAAGCAGCATGCACCCAGAAAGTCATGTGGGGGGGGGGGGGGGAGAGGGGGGCCGGGGGGAGCGCACAGCACAAGCTTTTGGCGGGGGCGAGGGGCTTTTGGCGAGGGGGAGGGTGGCTCAGTCCAGTGCCCCCATGATGGCCCCGCATCTAGGCAAGAGTCTAGTTCACCTAGTGAGCGAGCCGGCCCTGAGTAGCTCACAAAGTAGAATTTTTGCTCACAAGACTCCACAGCTTAGAGGGAGCATTATTTGTGACCCCATTTAGAGCACTCAACTAACACAAAAGTAGGCTGATGAATGGCTGGGGAGGGGAGGAGAGGAGGAGGCAGGGAAAGAGGAAAGGATATGGAGGTTGCCAGGAGGAGGGAAGAGAGGGGTACATGAGGAAGTGAGGTGCCACCTCACAAGTCCTTGAAGGTTTCCTACCATGCAAGTAAGCATGGCCCAGGGGTCGACACCACACAACTGGGCCACATTTTTCCTAGGTAGAGGCTGCTGGGGAGGAGAGGGTAACCTCTAGACAAAGGGGCAGATAAATGTAGGCGGGCTGCGTGGTGGGAAGGGGAGAAGGAAGCAGGAAAAGGGGAGAGGCTATGGGGGTTTTCAGGAAGAGGAAATAGTGGGGGAGGGGGAATGATATGCCTCCTGCAGGTCCTTGTGGGTTCCCACTTATCTATCTATATATTTCTAATTGGGCAAATAGAGCCAGGGAAATCTGTGGGAAAGCAGCACAAAAATGGGTATGCCCCAAACACTTGCAGAATATCTCAGAGCCATTTCGAATGCTCGATACAAGCATTGTTTTTGAGCATTTGAGAGTGTCACTTGCAGTTTACAGTCTGATTACTATTTGCAAAAAAGCACAGTTTGCTCTTTGTGATATGGTATCGAAGTCAGCCATTATTAGGATTACACATGCACACACACAAAAAAAATCCCAGTGGGTACAACAGAGTCCTTGGACACATTTAAGATAATTCTCTGGATTGTGGCCAATGCAAATGCTTTGTCTCATCCCTGAGGAGCCCTGTTTCAGCAATGCTTATGTTCTCCTAGATACGAATTAATGCCGAATGAAACACAGGTGTTGGTGGAGAATTAGATCCCTTGGATTAAATGGACATATGGACTATTAATTGCATTTCCATTGCCAACATTCTTGTCTCTCTCTCTCTCTCTTTCTCTCTCTTTAAAGATTCATTTTAAAGGCTGCCAGCAAACATTTAAATACCATTTTAAATTAAATCCAATCCATTGCCGGTACATGACAATGAGCAAGCAGGCCAGGGATTCCTGTGATGAATGGCAGGTGTTGAACGGGCAGCCGTGTGGAACACTTCTGGGCTGCGGAAGCCACATTGCAATTCAGGGTCTTCTCCGCTGTGAGCGGCACATCATTTCCAACAGGAATCGGCTGATCAAAATGGCCTTCCTGCCCAAGCACTGCTTGGTTTTGAGAAAGGAATGTCATCAAGTTTTGGATGACCAGTTTGCAAATTGATATATTGTGGCTCGAAAGAAGTAGACAGCCCTCACCTAATTTTATGTTCGTTTTTGGCAAGTTTTAATAAAGGATGTCTCGTTTTGTTGTCCTCTTTCAACACTAGCAAACATGATCATATTGTTTTGATGGTATCTGGTGCCCTTTTGTGCCCCCTACCCACTGCCTCTTCGTGGTGCGGCTTTCTTTGTCTTCGTCCTTTACTGCCCTTGACCTCATTTGCCCACAATTCGATTTAATTTGGCCAGCTGTGCTGAGTAAAGGCCCATGTGGTTCTCAGTGATAGCAAATGTGGTTCTGTGTCTGCAGCGATAACATTTTGGCCAGCTGTTATTGCTTTGAAGTGATACTGCTTTGGCTAGCTGTGGTGAGTGATGGCCCATGTGATATTGTCAGTGATGGCACTCATCATTGCATGTCTACAATGATAACGCTTTAATGAGCTATTATCATTTGGAAATGAAGCCATTTTGGCTAGCAGTGATGAGCGGATGGTCCACGTGATTCTCGTCAGTGATAACACACGTAGTTTTCTGCCTGAAATGAAAATATTCTCGTTAGCTATCATTTCAAAATGATGGCACTTTGGCCAGATGCAGTAAATGATAACACACATCCTATTGTCAGTGATGGCACTCCTACTTCTGTGTCTCTAACAATAAAGTTTTAGCATGCAATTATCTTTTTGGTTTGCTGTGGTAAGTGATGGTCCACATGATCTTGTCAGTGATGACACACGTGGTTCTTTGTCTGCAGCAATAATGTTTTGGCTAGCTATAATTTTGAAATGATAACATTTTGGCTAGCTGTGGTGAGTGATGGCTCACATGAACTTGTCAGCAATGGTGCTCATAATTCTGTGTCTGCAATGATAACAGTTTAGTGAGCTATTATTGTTTTGAAATGATTACACTTTGCCTAGCTGTGGTGAGTGATGGTCCACCTGATCTTGACAGTGAGGGCACACGTGAACCTGTGTCTGACAAGATAACATTGTGGACAACCTCAAACAGGTCACCCCTAAATAAAATGAAAAATTACTGAGGGAAAACAGACACCGCAAAGCTGCAGCCACTGGTGGAACCATCACTTGCCATACCATATTGAACCAATGCAAATGTTCAGTGTGTTTTAGTAATTGGTTCACTTGCATCAGATGCATTATAAATGAAGATCCAAATTAGAGAGCATTTCCAACAGACGTGGCTATTATTTGACAGTGATAATTGCCACCATCATACCTTGTTTGATTTCTAATGCTCCAGTTCTACAATGAAAAGGGCAAGGGAACCCAATTAATTTGAAACAATACTCTCTGCCTTCAAAACCTCTGCATTTTTTTTTAAAACTGTGATCAGGAGCTAATCCATACATTGTTCAGTTTTTCTACCCTTAATACTGCCTGCTTGATGATGTGATCAGACAGGCATTGGGAGAAAGGTGGCTGTGAGAATTGGGAAGGGCCATGACTCAGTGGTAGAGCATCTACTTCGCATGCACAACTTCCCAAGTTCAATTAATCTCTGGTTAAAAAATCTCAGGTAACAGGTAAAGGGCAAGAAGACTTTCCTCTGCTGGACAGCCACTGGACCTAGAGTAAGTTTGTAGTATATTAGAGCACTGGAAAAGGTGCAGAAAAGGGCAATTAAATGGTTAAGGGGATGGAACATCTTCCCTGTGAGGAGAAGTTAAAGAGGTTAGGGGTTTTTGGCTTGGGGAAATGTCATGATAAAGGTTTACAAAATTATGCATGAGACAGAGAAGGCAGAGACAGAAGTACTTTTCTCCCTTCGTCACGATATAAGAACTTACGGGCACTCAATGAAATTAATGAGCAGTAGACTTAGAACAGATATAAGGAAGTCCTTCTTCACCCAAAGAGTAATGAACATGTGGAATTCAGTGCTGCAGGAAGTGATGGTAGCTACAACCACTGACAGCTTCAAGGGGGGTTGGATAAACATTTGGAGCAGAGGTCCATCAGTGGCTATTATCCACAATGTATAGATGGAACACTCTGTCTGGGGCAGTGATACTCTGTATTCTTGGTTCTTGGGGGCCACGGTTGGAGGGCTTCTGGAGTTCTGGCCCCACTGGTGGAGCTCCTGATGGCACCTGGGTATTGGCCACTGTGTGACACAGAGTGTTGGATTGAATGGACTATTGGCCTGATCCAACGTATCTTCTCTTACATTTTTATGTCTGGGGCAGTGATGTGCTGTATTCTTGGTGCTTGGGGGGCAACAGTGGGAGGGCTTCTGGAGTTCTGGCCCCACTGGTGGAGCTCCTGATGGCACCTGGGTATTGGCCACTGTGTGACACAGATTGTTGGATTTAATGGACTATTGGCCTGATCCAGCATGGCTTCTCTTACATTTTTATGTCTGGGGCAGTGATGTGCTGTATTCTTGGTGCTTGGGGGGCAACAGTGGGAGGGCTTCTGGAGTTCTGGCCCCACTGGTGGAGCTCCTGATGGCACCTGGGTTTTGGCCACCGTGTGACACAGAGTTGTTGGATTGGATGGGCCACTGGCCTGATCCAACATGGCTTCTCTGTTATGTTCTTATCCCAGAGGTCAACTGGCCATTGAACTTACAGGGAAGCTTGCTGGTGGGCCCCTGGCCTAAGGGGCCACCAGAGGCCAAGAGAAAGCACAGCCAGGCCTCAGAAACTCTGTCCAAACCTCAGGAGCTACTTGATCCAGAGCCCTCATCAGCCATGGCCAAGTGGGGGCCATTGGCCTGAACCAGCAGGGCTTCTCTTAGGTTCTTCTGTCTGGGGCAGTGTATTCTTGGTGCTGTGAATTCCTGGTACTTGGGAGGCAACAGTGGGAGGGCTTCTGGAGGTCTGGCCCTGCTGGTGGACCTCCTGATGGCACCTGGTTTTTGGCAACTGTGTGACACTGAGTGTTGGACTGGATGGGCCATTGGCCTGATCCAGCATGGCTTCTGTTATGTTCTTATATAACAGACTTCAGTAAAAGATTGTGTCACATGTTGAAAGAGTTAAGAGAACTAACAAGAAGTGACTTGTGAATGAGAAGCGCACCCACAGTTCTATGGCAGGAGGTAGGATGTGGTTTCTGTCCCAAACTGGGTGTTCAAATGCAGCTGAAAAAGAGAGGAACCACAAACAGGTTATGCGGGGTGGTGGTGGTCATGGGATCTTGGCACAAACAAAAGGCGTATGGCACAGGGGGCTGTAGGAAAGAAATTGAGTGAGATCAAGTAGGTGGTGATGTGAAGAAACTCTACTTGTGACCCTAGAGAGTTGCTGCTAGTCTGTGTAGACAGCACTGACCTTAATGGACCGAGGGTCTGATTCAATATAAGACAGCTTCATATATTCATGTGATAAACTGGTTAGGTTATTTTGGGGAGAGGCCGTGGTTCAGTGACGGAGCCTCTGCTCGGCGTGCAGAAGGTCCCAGGTTCAATCCCTGGCATCTCCAGTTGAAAGAACCAGGCAGTAGGTGATGGGAAAGACCTCTTCCTGAGACGCTGGAGGGCCATGGTGATAGGATGTGGCTCAGTGGTAGAACACCTGCTTGGCATGCAGAAGGTCCCAGGTTCAATTCTCAGTGTCTCCAGTTGAAAGGAGCAGGCAGTGGCTGATGTGAAAGGCCTCTGCCTGAGACCCTGGAGAGCTGAGGCATTGTCCCTGGCTCAGTGAGGAGAATCTGCTTGGCATGCAGAAGGTCCCAGGTTCAATCCCCACCATCTCCAGTTGAAAAGACCAGACAATAGGTGATGTGAAAGACCTGCTCCTGAAACCCTGGAGAGCTGCTTGCTGGTCCTAGGCTGCGGTCACACGGAGCATTAGGCATGCTAGAGAGACAGAAGATATGCAGATTTTCTGGGTGCGATCTCACCGCCACATCTGGGAAGTGTAGAGCTCCCGTGGTGAACCCGAGGCTTCCCGCCGAAGATGCGTGGTTAAAAACTAGTACCTCGGAGGTACTAGTTTCCGGTAACCGCGGGGCAAGGGCGTGCGTCTGATCGCGTTTCTGGTGGTAGTTCCAGCGCCTGCCCATGCCCCCTTGTATAAAGGTTTTTTTTCCAACTGTCCATGGGATGCGCACAACCACCCAACGGGGCATACGCACACTTTGGTGTCCGGAGAAAAAAACCACCCGTTTGCCGCGCCGCGCCGCTTCTTTGCCGCAGCGCAGGATTGTGGTGTGCTTGGCACCTCCCCCCTACCACGGGACCTCCATGGGACCTCCACGGGGCCCCCCCGGTACCTCGCCTGCCACAACCACGCATTCCCCCCCCCGGGGCAAACAGCCACGGTCCCCCCCCCACATTTTCCTGCCCGTGTGCCCTCAGCCCTAGTAGACTGTATTGGCCTTGATGGACTGATGGTCTGATTTGGCATAATGCAGCTTCATGTTTATGAGACTGAGTGAAAAAAGCTGTCTGGATTCAGCCTGGGTTGAATCCAGATCAAGGATGTAGATGCTTCCAAGGGAATGGAAGCACGAGTTGTTCACGCTCCCCTTCCCACCGCTTGCTCGGAACATCTCAGATCCCTCTCGCACGAACACGTGGCAGATGCCTTATCCTGAGGCTGACGTTGCCACCCCAGCTTTGAGTGGCAGTCTGCCTCCTCTCGCTTCCTGACTTTCTCGCCAAGGACGTAATTGGAAAGGCAAGTGGAGTGTCTGAACTCCAATTCCCTTTGATGGAATCAAAAAGAGGCTCACCTGTATTCTGGAGGAGTATTGGGGGAGGTCAAAGCACAACTCTGCTCCTGCCTTTGAAGACACAGATGCTCCTGACTTGAGCCACACAGAGCATCTGTCACATGAGGAACGTTGCAGAGTTCCCCTCCCTTTGAGGGAACGCAACGGATCTTCAAATGGAGCTTTAGGGTTTTTGACACTTGGTGAACACTACTCCAGTAACTCCCTGTTTCTCGGCATATAGGACTCCAATGCACTCTTTGAAAAGCGTGGTTCCTCACTTCAGTGGCATGAAAAGGAGAGGATTTAAGTTGTGTTCTTTTTTTTAAAACCGCCTTGCTATAATCCCACCACTTGTTCCAAGAGGGGCCGTGGCTCAGTGAAAGAGCACGTGCTTTGCATACAGAAGGTCCCAGGTTCAGTCCCTGGCATCTCCAGCTAAAGGAGAGCAGGGAATGACAGGAAGGACCTTCCTCTGTCTGCAGATATTGGGGAGCCCCTGAAAGTCAGCACAGACAATTCAGAGCTAGCTGGACCCTGCTTTGAAACTGGGACACATGAACACATGAAGCTGCCTTATAGTGAATCAGACCCTGGGTCCATAAAGTTCAGTATTGTCTACTCAGACTGGCAGCAGCTCTCCAGGGTTTCAGGCAGAGGTCTTCCACAATACTTCCTGCTTTGTCCTTTCAACTGAAGATGCCAGGGATTGCTTTGTCCTTTCAATTGAAGATGCCAGGGATTGAAACTGGGACCGTCTGCATGTGAAACAGATGCTTTGCAGCTGAGTCACAGCCCCTCTTTACAGCTCTCCAGGGTCTCAGGTGGAGGCCTTTCCCATCACCTACCATCTGGTCCTTTTTCAACTGGAGATGCCAGGGACTGAACCTGGGGCCTTTTGCATGCAAAGCAGATGCTCTCTGAACCACAACCCCTCTTTGCAGCTCTCCAGCATCTCAGGCTGATGTCTTTCACATCATTTACTACTACCTGGTCATTTTTAACTGGAGATGCCAGGAATTGAACCTGGGATCTTCTGCATGCCAAGCAAATGCTCTGCCACTGAGCCACAGCCCCTCTTTGCAGCTTTCCAGGGTCTCAGCCAGACGTCTTTCCCGTCACCTCCCACCTGGTCCTTTTTCAACTGGAGATGACGGGGATTGAACCTGGGACCTTCTGCATGCCAAGCAGATGCTCTACTGTTCAGCCATGGCCTTTCTTTGAATACACAAAGCTACCTTATACTGAATCAAGCCATTGGTCCATCAGGGTCAGTTTTGTCTACTCAGACTGGCAGTGGCTCTCCAGGGTCTCAGGTGGAGGTCTTTCACATCTCTTCCTGCCCAGTCCTTTTAACCGGAGATGCTGGGAACTGAGCCTGGAACCTTCCGCATCCAAGCAGATGCTCTACCAGTGAGCCACGGCCCCTGTGGGGGATATGTGCTTGTTCTAAGCACAGTTACAATCTTCCGAGTCAATCAAAGGAAGCTCTCCTTAGGCTGACACTTCTAGAGTGCGTCTGGCAAAGAGAAATCTCCAGAGATCCCATCTTTAATGCTCTCTGTAGATTTCTAGGTGAGTTGATCTTTCTTTGAACTCTAACTTTTAATGGGGGCTTGGCTCTGGGCAAGTGTGCTTCGGTAGACAGACACCCTGTGCAAATGTGATTTATTGATCCGAAATGTCTCACAGTCTTACCTACTACTCTTTCTTCATTCTGATTTAATTGGAAATTTTCTTCCTCCCAGAAATAAGTTGTAAACTGAAAGGGGCAGGAAAGAGCGCATGCTCAGAATGGGAAAACATCCCGTTTGCCTTCAGTTTCCCCCCGCAGTTCACATGCATCTTTTCTCCCTTCTGATTTCTTGATGCACAGTTTGCTGTACCGGTTAAGTGCTCAGACTCTAATTTGAGAGAACCAAGTTTGATTCCCCACTCCTCCACTCGCAGCTGCTGGATGACCGTTGGCAAGCCATAGTTCTGTCAGAGGTGTTCTCTCAAGAGCAGTCCTTGAAATAGCTCTCTCAGCCCCACCTACCTCCCAGGGTGTCTGTTGTGGGGAGGGGAAGGGAAAGGAGATTGTAAGCTGTTCTGAGACTCCTTTGGGTAGTGAAGGGCGGGGTATAAATCCAATCTCTTCTCTTCTTCCTCTTCTTCCCCACTCCTCCACATTCAGCTGCACGGGGCTCCTCCCCGTGGCAGTACAAGGCGTGCTATGTTGCCTGAGCAGAAACGAGGCTAGTTTCTGTCCCCAGTAAGCCTGGGGATCGGAACCTTCGGAGAGCCAGTTTGGTGTAGTGATTCAGTGCGCGGACTCTAATCTGGGAGAACTGGGTTTGATTCCCCACTCCTCCACATGCAGCTGCTGGTGTGACCTTGGGCAAGCCATAGTTCTGTTAGAGCTGTTCTCTCAAGAGCAGTCCTTGAAAGAGCTCTCTCAGCCCCACCTCCCTCACAAGGTGTCTGTTGTGGGGAGGGGAAGGGAAAGGAGTTTGTAAGCCATTCTGAGACTCTGAGTGAAGGACGGGGTATAAATCCAATCTCCTCCTCCTCCTCCTCCTCCTCCTCTTCTTCTTCTTATTTTTCTGCGCCCCTGAGGGAATAACCAGTTGCCAACTGTCTGCCTTCCCCCCTCCCGAGGTTCCCCTTTAAAATAGCATGTCTGAAAGATGGGGCGGGATATAAATTTAATAAATAAATAAATAAACATTCTAAAAATGGAAATGTTTATGGGCATACGTTTAGCATAACACCAGAGTGAAGCGAGGAAGAACAAAAGAAAATGGTAAAATGCAAATCCTCTGTCCCTCTCAGCTGTACATTCCCTATCTGATGGTAAAAGATAGGACATGGTCTTTTATCTTAGGTATTCTAATGCTCTAAAGATCTAGTGAAGGTAAAGGTTTCCCTTGCTTGGTTGTTGTGAACATTTTTGGCATGGAAAGCACACAGGCGTAGAGAGAGACAGAGAAAGAGAGCAATTTGCCGGTGATTACTGCAAAGGTGTTTGAAAGCCTACCCACAGAGGATTGCCATCACCCAGAATTCACTTCTTCGACCTCAGTAAGGTCAGCATGTAGCCATACATCGTTAGCAATGTAGCATCACAATACTCCATCCAAGCTGTGGAGTCCTGTGAGCAAAAATTCTACTTTGTGAGCTACCAGCATTAAAGTTGTGAGCAGGCAGATGATTTGGCTACTGCATGAATTAGTTTGCTCTGGACTGGAGCCATACTTCCTGAGCTAAGATAAAAATGTGTGAGCCGGAGGGTAAAAAACTGTGAGCTAGCTCACACTAACTCAGCTTAGAGGGAACACTGGTCACAACATGATCCCCAGATGGTTAGAATCACACAAGTGGCTCATCCCAGACAGAACCAATGAGGTTCTCATGGCCTTTCAGACAAAGATTTCCTCATAGATTCCACACAATCATATAAAATTTCCTAGCCCCCAGGGGGGACCATGGCCCCCCAAATGTTGTCCCCCTTTCCCCTCCTCTTAACATAGGGTTGCCAGGTCCATCTGAAATGTCGACGGGGGATGGGTGGTGTTGCAGAAGCAGGAAGTGACATCGTGTGACGTGACCACATCACCTGGAGGTTACGTAGGCATGTCGGTGATATCGGGGGCAACGCTGTGTTTTGGGCAAAACTGTGATAAAATCAGCCTCAATGTTATGTATTCACTGTATTAAATGTAATGTTAAGCTTGAGACCTTAGCCAGGATTCTAAACTTGAATAATCCTATTGGCTAATGAATTATTGTAACCAATCAGAAGTCAGAGAACTGTGCTGAATGGAACAAATTTGGTTGGTTGTTATCCTTACAATGTTATTGGTCCTTAACTATTCTAGGGCATGGCTACATTAGCCCGGGATAGTTTAAAAGGGAGATAAGCTCCACTGTTTGTGTTGTGTGTTCTTCTGATGTTCCTGTTCAATAAAGCTGAATCACTTACTTACAACGGCGTTGATTCAATACTTAACAATTGGCAACGAGGATGAGATTTAGAGCGGGTAGGCAACCCCGCTAAACCAACGCCAAACGGAGAACGAAAACACACACCCGGTCGTGCCAGCTCAGGCCCCACCTGAAGTCGTGGTCTGCCCAACCGCTGGAATGGCCATCAACCTGGCGTTCGAGGCGTTAGAACCGGGCACAGAAGATTGGGACTCGTACCTCGCCAGGTTTGAGTTCCACCTACAGACAAACCAGATTGTGGACGAGGAAAAAGGTGATGCTGCTCAGCTCCTGTGGGAAGATGGTGTTCGATGTTGCTCGATCCCTGGTTGCTCCGACCGACATCAAGGCAGCAACCTGGAAGGACATCACTGACCAGCTGAAGGGGCATTTCTCCCCTCAACCGTCACAGATCGCCTGTCGGTACGTGTTTTATAAACTAAGCCAGGGGCCCACAGAGTCGATTGCTGAATACGTGACGGCACTGCGAAAGGTGGCCCGACCCTGCAATTTCACAGACCTGGAGGAAGCCCTCCTAGACCGGCTCGTATCCGGACTGCGGGATGAGAGACTCCAGCAGTGCCTATTCGCGAAAACCGCACTCACTTATGACATCGCCTACGCCGAGGCTATTGCCACTGAGGCTGCGGAACGGTCAACCCGGGAGGTCCAGCAGCGTACCACCCCTATCCTAAAGGACCAGACAGTGCATCACCAGGCGTCCAGAAGCTCAGATGAGGAGGCGGAGAACGTCCATCGAACACAAGCTGCACGGCCTAGGCAGACCCCACTGAAAAGTGCACTGCGGTGCGCCTGCGCCGGATGTGGCAGGAGTCACGAGCGGGATCGCTGTTGGGCTCGAGACCTCATCTGCAGAGCCTGCGGAAAGCTGGGTCACGTGGCACGGGTCTGCCGGGCCAAGAAGAAGACACCACCATCATCTCCTACAACGAGGCCACGAGTTCGTGCGACGGACAGAGGGAGGACAACCGACTGTCACCAGACCGAGTGCTGCACCTGCCCATCAACCATGCTGAGTACCGGTGCAAGCCCCCGCAAAAGGATTGTGGTCACCATTCGTATGGACAGCATCCCATGCGTCATGGAGGTTGACTCTGGATCGGCTGTGACCATCATTTCATCGAAGACCTGGCAGGCAGTTGTTCCGCACCCAACGTTA
>NW_015170975.1:0-4593 GCF_001447785.1 Gekko japonicus | reverse complement strand
GAGCTCTGACAGAAACTGCTCTTTTCAAGGACAGCTCTTATCAGAACTATGGCTTGCCCTAGGTCATCCAGCAGCTGTGAGTGGGGGGGTGGGGAATCAAACCCGGTTCTTCCAGATTAGAGTACGCGCACTTAACCACTACACCAAACTGGCTCTCCGAAGGTTCCGATCCCCAGGCTGACTGGGGACAGAAACTAGCCTCGTTTCTGCTCAGGCAACATAGCACGCCTTGTACCGCCATGGGGAGGAGCCCAGCAGAGCTCCTTATGGGACATCGGCTCACCACTCTATTAGACAGGCTCCACCCGGACCTGACAGAGAGCAGACCCCCGAGAGCTGAGGCTCTGGAAATACCGCACACTTTTAAACCAGGCGATAAAGTGTTTGCGCGCAATTATGGGGAGGGACACTTATGGCTTCCCGCCATAATAGCTACCGTTCTGGGTTCCCGGATGTATGTGGCACAGCTAGCAGACGGCAGAAAGCTGAGGCGCCACATAGATCAGCTTAGACAGAGGTGGGCTGACTCCAGACATGAGTCCAGCACCGAACCTGACTCGATCCTCCACCCAGAAGGTGAGCAACAAGGGCCTCCAGACGCGGAGGTGAGTGTTGCTGTGCCCCTCACAGACCCTGAGCTCAGGCAGACCCCAACTCAGGAATTCAGTCCCACACCTGAGGGTTATCCAGACTCACTAGACACTGAATCTCTCAGAGGGCCCGAAGTTGTGTCACCTCCAGAACCTGAAACGCTTAGAAGGTCCCAATGAAACAGGTGTGCCCCCCTCCTATCTTAAAGATTATATCTGCAAGGGAATTGTTCCATCTTAGGGGGGAGGAATTGTTATGTATTCACTGTATTAAATGTAATGTTAAGCTTGAGACCTTAGCCAGGATTCTAAACTGGAACAATCCTATTGGCTAATGAATGATTGTAACCAATCAGAAGTCAGAGAACTGTGCTGGAGGGAACAAATCTGGTTGGTTGTTATCCTTACAATGTTATTGGTCCTTAACTATTCTAGGGCGTGGCTACATCAGCCCGGGATAGTTTAAAAGGGAGATAAGCTCCACTATTTGTGTTGTGTGTTCTTCTGATGTTCCTGTTCAATAAAGCTGAATCACTTACTTACAATGGCGTAGATTCAATACTTGACACTCAAATAATAGAGCCTTGCCCAAAAACCAGAGGGTTGCCCCCCCCCCCAGCATCACCAACTTCCCACGTCACGTCTGGGTGATGTAGGCACATAGTGTTTATTTCTGGTGACTTTGCTTTTGGGGGGGGAATTTCCTCTCAGGAGCCCGAAAAAACCGGCAACGCACCACCCCAACTGGGGAATGGCAACCCTATCTTGACAGCACTGATCCCAGAATGCTCTGCATTTTGACCCACCCACCCCAAAGGGAAGTCTAGATCCTTGATCAGAAGTATCAGCATACCTGCCTACTGACTGAGCTGCCACCGATGGGGTGGGATTTCTATGCCAAATTAAGAAATAAGCATCGTGGGAGATGTATTAGAGCAGGGGTCCCCGACCTTTTTGAGCCTGTGGGCACCTCTGGAATTCTGACACAGTGTGGTGGGCCCAGCCACAAAATGGCTGCTGCAGGAGTTGGAGCCAGCCACAAAATGGCCGCCACAGCTTACCTTCAGTCACACCGCGATAGTCTTGTGTTGTGGTGGCAGTTGCTGCCAAAGCAACATTTTTAAAGATCTGCCCAGCCAATCAAATCTCCAGTGGCCACTAGCCCCACCTAGCCCTGCCCACTTTTGAAAAATACTCAGTGGGTGGCAGGAAAAGTATCAGTCCACACCCATGGTGCCCAGGGGCACTGCGTTGGGAACCCCTGTATTAGAGTAACGTGCCTCAGTTTTATTTAGGCAACTCCCACATCCCCCTCCCCACCTATATTTACCTGCCAGGCACTGATTCTGTCACCTGGAGAAAGGGGTGTCACACCAGACTGGGCGGGGATATCCGTGACTGATGGGGCACGCCGTGAACTTGGTTGCTCACAAGTCCTGCTATGGACTATTGGAGTGATGCCTAAGAAGAAAAAGATGGAAGTAATGGCAGTGAGTGGAACTGAAGGGGGAAAGTTAATGTTCTCATAATTTTTCCCCCAGGAATTATTTCTATCATCTCAAAGTTGGGGGGGGGGAGCACGGTGCTAATTTGAACTGTTGCCCAGAGACGGATAGGAATGTTTCCGTGATTATCTTCATTGGAATTATGTTGCAGTCCCAAATTACCTTGTCTTGTTTTTGGAAATGGAATTGATTACATTCTCATTGTTCCTTTTCTCTCTAACTTTGTATAGAATCGTGCGTGAATGTAATTTGCCTCTGCCTTGCCTTCACACAGCAGGAACTCACAACAGGAATACACAACAGGGAGTTGCCTTCTACTGAATCAGATCCTCAGTCCATCAGGGTCAGTATTGTCTACTAAGACGGCAGCAGCTCTCCGGGGTCTCAGGCAGAGGTCTTTCCTGTCTTTTTCACTAGAGATGCTGGGGACTGAACTGGGACCTTCTACATGCTGACTCAGCTCTTGGGGGTCTGCTCTCTGTCAGGTCCGGGTGGAGCCTGTCTAATAGAGTGGTGAGCCGATGTCCCATAAGGAGCTCTGCTGGGCTCCTCCCCATGGCGGTACAAGGCGTGCTATGTTGCCTGAGCAGAAACGAGGCTAGTTTCTGTCCCCAGTCAGCCTGGGGATCGGAACCTTCGGAGAGCCAGTTTGGTGTAGTGGTTAAGTGCGCGTACTCTAATCTGGAAGAACCGGGTTTGATTCCCCACCCCCCCACTCACAGCTGCTGGATGACCTTGGGCAAGCCGTAGTTCTGATAAAAGCTGTTCTTGAAAAAGAGCAGTCTCTGTCAAGAGCTCTCTCAGCCCCACCTGCCTCACAGGGTGTCTGTGGGGAGGGGAAGGGAAAGGAGTTTGTAAGCCGCTCTGAGACACCGACCAAGCCCTTCCCCCCAAACTTCAGGAAACTCTGCATAAATGCCTTCCCCTTTGTTTGCACATACCTTGTTAACCCCCATTACAGCAATGCCCAGGGGTTCGAACCAATCCAGCCCTAAAAGGCTGGCTCTGTCTCCTTTTGCAACAAGGAGAGGCAACCATACCTTGCGGTCTCAGAAAACCACTTCAAAACTAGCCTGGCCAGCTAGTAGAATATGCCGCCCCTGAAAATTGGAGAGGTGCGCAGCTGACAGCGTCAGACGGCGGCAACTTTGGTGCGGGAACAACTGCTGCCAGGTCTTCGATGAAATGATGGTCACAGCCGATCCGGAGTCAACCTCCATGATGCATGGGACACTGTCCAAACGAATGGTGACCACAATCTTTTTGCGGGGGCTTGCTCCGGTACTCAGCCACAGTCTATGGGCAGGTGCAGCAGTCTGTCTGGTGACAGTCGGTTGTCCTCCCTCTGTCCATCACATGAACTCGTGGCCTCGTTGTCAGCGATGACGGTGGTGTCCTCTTCTTGGCCCGGCAGACCCGTCCCACGTGACCCAGCTTTCCGCAGGCTCTGCAGATGAGGTCTCGAGCCCAACAGCGATCCCGCTCGTGACTCCTGCCACATCCGGCGCAGGCGCGCCGCAGAGCAGTTTTCAGTGGGGTCCGCCTCGGCCGTGCAGCTTGTGTTCGATGGACGTCCTCCGTCTCCTCATCTGAGCTGCTGGATGCCTGTCCAGCTGTCTGGTCCTTTAGGATAGGGGTGGTGCGCTGCTGGACCTCCCGGGTTGACCGTTCCGCAGCCTCAGTGGCAATAGCCTCGGCGTAGGCGATGTCATAAGTGAGTGCGGTTTTCGCGAATAGGCACTGCTGGAGTCTCTCATCCCGCAGTCCGGATACGAGCCGGTCTAGGAGGGCTTCCTCCAGGTCTGTGAAATTGCAGGGTCGGGCCACCTTTCGCAGTGCCGTCACGTATTCAGCAATTGACTCTGTGGGCCCCTGGCTTCGTTTATAAAACACGTACCGACAGGCGAACTGTGACGGTTGAGGGGAGAAGTGCCCCTTCAGCCGGTCAGTGTTGTCCTTTCTGGTTGCTGCCTTGATGTTGGTCGGAGCAACCAGGGATTGAGCAACATCGAACACCATCTTCCCGCAGGAGCTGAGCAGCATCATCTTTTTCCTCGCCTCGTCCACAATCTGGTTTGTCTGTAGGTGGAACTCAAACCTGGCGAGGTACGAGTCCCAATCTTCTGTGCCCGGTTCTAACGCCTCGAACGCCAGGTTGATGGCCATTCCAGCGGTTGGGCAGACCACGACTTCAGGTGGGGCCTGAGCTGGCACGACCGGGTGTGTGTTTTCGTTCTCCGTTTGGCGTTGGTTTAGCGGGGTTGCCTACCCGCTCTAAATCCCATCCTCGTGGCCAATTGTTAAGTATTGAATCAACGCCGTTGTAAGTAAGTGATTCAGCTTTATTGAACAGGAACATCAGAAGAACACACAACACAAACAGTGGAGCTTATCTCCCTTTTAAACTATCCCGGGCTAATGTAGCCATGCCCTAGAATAGTTAAGGACCAAAAACATTGTAAGGATAACAACCAACCAAATTTGTTCCCTTCAGCACA
>NW_015170974.1:214025-217258 GCF_001447785.1 Gekko japonicus | reverse complement strand
GACAGGTGTCAGAGGATTGGAGTTCAGACAGTGTATAGGTTGTCTTGGGCACCATGTTTGCCTTGTGAGGCTTATAGGCATCTTGCAGTTTGCACTGCTGCCATGGTTGTATGTTGTCCTTTGTTTTTTTCCCCCCTGAGAATGTTCTTCAGGAGTGAGTTTTCTCTTTTGTATGCTAGATTCTTATGATGGTAAATCATTGATGCTCTGGTCTGTAAGCATAAGAAGGGCAGCTTGCAATAGCAATGTAGCTGATGTTTCTATTAAGTGGTAGTGGTCCTGTGTCAGGTTTGGAGTGAAAGTTGTTTTTTGCAGTAGAGAAATGTGGCTGAGGGATGTTTGCCAGCAGGATTGCTTAGGGCTTGATGGTTTCAGGGATAGAGTCAGGGTTTGGATGTAGCCATAGTGTCTGGAGGAATTGTTCATTAGTGCACCATACTGTTTTTCTGTGACAGAAGTAATTGAAAAAAATGGTGTACAGTGGCTGAGAAGTATTTTTAAGAGGCATGTGGTGTAACCATTATGAGGACTGCAAGATTTCCTTGTAGACTATGTTTTTGGTGAACACTCTGTCAGAGGCTGGTAGGAGTTTTCCATGTTGGGGCCCATCAATGATACACACTCCGAGGTCTTGGAAGTTACGCACCCTTAAGAAAGCAACTTACAGTTGGCCATGTGCAAAAACTGGGTTTTGCAAGTAAACACTGACCTTCTCCAGAGTTTGGCCCTGTGATTTGTTTATCGTCATGGCAAAGGCTAGCTTAATGGGGAACTGCCATCTTCGTAATGTAAACAGAAGGTCAACGTCTGTGGGGGCAATATCTATATGTGGGATAAACAGTATCTCCCCACTTGCAGACCCAGTAAGCACTCTTGCACTTCTGAGTGACAGATCAGGCAGCCAACTGATTTGGGAGTGCATGAAATGTTGCCACACAAAAACACCATTATATATAAGGAGAGATATAACTTAACACTTCTTTCATGTCGTGTCCTCATAATGCTTTTCCATGACCTCTCAATCATTCCTATTACATCTCAATCTGCAAACAAGCAATTGAAGACAAGCAATGATTAAAAGAAGAAAGTAAACTATTTGGCTCTCACTTTCACTTTCGAAACGTTATTTCCTTATAACATAAGTCCCAAATTTGATATTGTTATGCCTTTATATGCCGTATTTATCAAAGCATAAGTTGTTCTGACTGTAATGTAAACTTCTGATAACTCTGTCTGATTAATTATTTGTTTTCTAGCATGCTGTTTACAAAGGCAGACTGCGGCTGGTAACAATTAGTAGCGGAGGCTTTATGTTTAGCTTCTATAAACCAACTAATTAATTATGAAGACCTTGTGTTCTGATATCAGAGAGTCAACATGGGATGTTTCCTTCAAGAGTTGATAAGTGGAAATTGATAAGAATTGTAATTGCTAAATGCTAAGATAAAGCAATCCTGTGAAACGGATATTTTTTGCATTGTGCAAAATCCATTGCATGTGAGCAATATAAGAAGAGAGTTTTCTACAGAATTATTATAGTAAACAATTTTGCATATTATCTTTATTGACTTTTCATTATTTTTGTCACAGATGTTTTATTTGGATTTCGTTCAACCTCCAGGTATGGCCTAGAGATCTGCTGGAATCACAGCTGATCTTCAGACTACAGAGATGAGTTCCCCTGGAGAAAATGGATGTTTTGGAGTGTGGTTACAGTGGCATTATACCCTGCTAAGGTCTCTACTCTCTCAACTGTGCCTCATCCAAATCTTGAAGAATTTTCCAGTCTAGAGTTGGCAGCCCTAACCCCTACCATTGTGTTTCCTTATTCCAAACTTAAGAAATAGAAATGGTTTTTGGGCTGGCTGTGTGATGTATGAAAACTGTGGATGTTTGGTATATGTGAAGAAACTAAAACTGAAATGTGCCTTTATAAAATGTGTCTCTCTTTTCAGGAGCAGGTGAGTTCATGGAACTGGACTATTGTCTCATATCGTCAGGCACCAAGAGGGTTTTCATCTGGGACTTGGCTCCAGCACTTTACATGTGCCCCATTCTGAAGCACAAGAGTCCAGTTTGAAATATCCATTAAAACATTATATTGAAATGTTATTGTCAAACCTCACTATGTTTTGCTTGCTTTGGTTGCCATGTTATTGGAGGGAGGGAATTCCTTAGGGGAACGCCCGATGTAACGTGCATACTGAAGCTGAATTACTGATTAATACTACTTGAAGATGTTTGCATGACACGCAGAAATCGTGGCTAAGAAAATAATAAACCCTTATTGAAGGTTTGTTCAGACAAAGTGACGAAACGAAACTTAATCCGGAGGTTCTCGTCAGCAACCACTTTATAACGAGCAATCACTTTATAATGATCAAAATAACTTCATGTATTTTTATAATCACTATTACTTTATGAATGTTGATTAATTGTATTTACTGTTACAACAGTGTCATTTACAGTTTCACTGAGATCAATAATATACTGACATGATGTTTGAATATATTTAGCGTCTTTTATGCCAGTCTGTTCATTACATGTTTAGCCAGCTTTGGACTGGATTCTCCACTTTAGTCTGGATTGCCTGACTCCATGGCATGACCCTGGTATTCCTTGGTGGTCTCCCATCCAAATATTGACTAGGGGCAACCCTGCTTAGCTTCTGGGATTTTGTGAGATCAAGCTATCCTGGGCTATCCAGGTCAGGGAGAGAATATTGATTTACTTAATCCCTATTTTAGCCCAGCTACTGCAAATAGCTCAAGCAGGAAAGACTAGCAACATTTTCAGAAACTGTTAATGTTCAAACTATGTTGCATATTCAAAGTTCCACTGTTGTTGGGGCAGCTGCAGGAGCAGAAAATGTAAGGTAGTCTGTGTGATGGGTAGAACAAGTGTATTTTAAGGTTTAGGAGCCTCCTACTCAGGTTGCCTGTAGAGCTTGAGAGATCAGTTCTTACTTACTGCCTCAAAGTCAGCTGGACTGTGAGAAGGAGCAGGAGAGGGAGCTGCTGCTGGAGTGTTGCCTGGGGATTACTGCTGGCCCTGCCCTCTGCTGGGTGATCCTTCAACTGTATAACTCTCCTCCTCCCAATGTCAGACCAAGGTCAGCTGGGCTCTGAGAAGGAGCATGAGAGGAAGCTGCTGCTGCTGGAGTCTTGAGTGTTTTTTAATATTATTATTATTATTTGCCTTTCCTTAACTGCTGAGGAGAATTAGCTGAGGTT
>NW_015170974.1:201386-206719 GCF_001447785.1 Gekko japonicus | reverse complement strand
CCACCCCACCCTGTAACTAAGTTGTGCCGGCTAGCAAACCAAGCTAGCTAGACTTTCCCCTCCCCCCCACCTAGGCAACTAAAGCTCTGCTAGAGGTAATTCTTGAGTGCTCTCTTGGACTGCGCAAACCAGGTGGCCCATACGTGTTGGCTGATTCCAACCGTGTGCTTAGAATCCCTCTAGATAGATCTCTGGTTCCCGTTTTTCTCCATTGAAAAGATCAACTCCATCTTCTGGAATCAGATAAGTATATTCTGCATCCTTTTGTGTGTTGTCACCCCGTCAGTTAAGGTTTATTATTTTCTATATACTGAATGCTTCTATTACTACTGCATCTAAAGGAACTTGTGTGTGTGAACGAATCTGTTTATTTGAATGCATGTGAATTTCAATACTATTTAGTAAAGACAACATTTATTCTTTAAACATCAGGTGTGTTGTCTCCTTCATAAGGGAAATAGAGAGAGTCCGTCTGATTCCGCCCTCTGGATACACGGGTAAAAGAACTCACGTGCCCCCGTTGTACATAAAACGGTATTGGGCCAGTGGATAAATCCTCCCCCAGAGGACTTCCACTAACACTGCATGACCCAACCATCTCACAATATTTCCTGCTCATGCTAACACCTCTGTACTTTCTAATGTGTATTCTTAGCCCTGTATCGTGTGTGTGAATGCTTGATTTTTGTTTGTATGCTTCAAAAACCTTTAATAAAGAAATAATTACTTTAGCAATCTAGCCTCAGTGTCTATTCCTGGGTCCTGGGAACTCTAACTCCCATAAACACTGATTATGGTCCCATATTTTATGCCTATTGCCATTTAAGATTCAAATTTCCCAAGGTTATTAATAAAATTACGGCAATTTGGCTAACAGGTGGGTGTGAGGGAAGGTCAAGCTCCCAGGCCAAAAGTAAGCTCTTCCTGGAGAGAAGAAACTAGGAGATACAGTTTCGGGAGGAAGCACAAGCTTCTCGCTTTCAGAAAGAAGCCCCCTCACTTCCACAAACTGATGTTACACTTTCAACACCCCCCTTCTCTTTATAGAGGGTTTGGCAGGAGAGAATTTGGTCTGTCCTCCTACTGTCACATCTAATTGTCTACTGAATGTCATTCCAAATAGTTACACCTTTTAAATTCTATTGTACTCAAAGGGCTTAAAAGAGTGAAATTCAGCTAAGAATGTACAGAAAACCCAGTTACACCATCTGTCATGGTACATCCATGTGATGGATAGGGTTGCCAAGCCAACCCCCAGGTGGGGCCTGGAGACCTTGCAGAATTACAACTGATCTACAGATGACAGAGATCAGTTCCCCTGGAGAAAATGGTTGCTTTGGAAGGTGGACTATATGGCATTGTACTCTGCTGAGGTCACTCCCCAAAATCTCCAGGCATTTCCCAACCCAGAGCTGGCAACCTTGTGTTGGTGGGCTGAGATCTACAGTTTTACTGCATTCTGTAAGTGAAAAAATACATAT
Source organism: Gekko japonicus (assembly GCF_001447785.1). Classification (NCBI taxonomy): domain Eukaryota; kingdom Metazoa; phylum Chordata; class Lepidosauria; order Squamata; family Gekkonidae; genus Gekko; species Gekko japonicus. Next base: position 205,238 of record NW_015170974.1, on the reverse strand, counting down.
TGATTTTTCTAAATTGTGTCTGTTTCATTAGAAATTCCCTAGTACTTGTGTGATATGAAAATATAAGCAGCTACATACCCCAGTTTTCAAATTATTCATGACTCTATATGCACACCATATTTTGTCATTCATTCCTACTCCCCTCCCCCATTTTTTGAACCTCATTCTGGTGCATTGTTCATCCCCAGCCAGCAACATTAACTGACAAATTTATTTCATTCTATAAGCTTTACAACAGGCCCATTTCTTCTCATTTGGCCCTCCTTGACAGAGGAGAATAATGGATCAGCTCTCTCATTTCCTACATCCAATTGCATATTTGATTCAAACTATCTGTATTGTGGAATGATTTTAATGAAATACTCTGGCTTTTACACCCATGAAATATGACAAATCCATTTACAATATGGAAATATTTGCAAGGAAAGGAAATGAAGTGCAGCTAGGTTGCCAGGTCCCTCAAAGTCCCCAGTGGGGGACCTTGGGGGGCATTACTGGAGGGAGTGGGGAGTCCCCAGCATGATGATGTCACTGAGAAGTGATGTCATCACATTGGGGAGCAGAGGCCCCCACCTCCCCCCAGCAGTGTCTAAATGGTCTTTTTAAACCCTGCTGGGGAGAGGTGGTGGGGAGGCCGCATGTGCCTGCATGCCAAGCCCTGAATTTTGGGCTCGGATTGCAGGCACGCAGCCCCCACCTCTCCCCTGCAGCATCTAAGGGTATTTTTAAACCCTGCTGGGGGTAGGTGGGGGGAGGCTGGTTGGTCACTCTTGGGTGCGTGGCTTCCCTCCACCTGTCCGCTGGCTGGCAGGCAGGAAGAAGCCCCTACAAATTGGGAAACCCCCACCAAATCGGGGGGTCTGTCAAGCCTAAGCACAACCCTTGGCTATACTGCCGTATTTTGTGACATGGAGCTGGAACAAGATGGTAACATGTCAAGGTCAGAACTGAGGGTGTATGTGGAACAGTGGTTTTCAAAGTGTCACCCTCAAAATCCTACCCCACTCATCAAAATTGTAACTGCCCTGGAGAGTAGAATCTTAGAATCATAGAGTTGGAAGGGACTTCCAGGTTCATCTAGTCCAACCCTATGCACAATGTGGGAAATTCACAAACACCTCCCTCTCCACACCCACAGTGTCCACTGTTCCATGCCCAGAAGATGACAAAAAACTTCCAGGATCCCTGGCCAAACTGGCTTAGAGGAAAATTGCTTCCTGAACTCAAAGTAACTATCAGCATTTCCCTGGGCATGTAAGAAAGGGCCACAAGAACTAAGCGCTGATGCAACTCTTCCTGCCCTCCCTCTCATGATCTGTCTGAGTTTACAGAATCAGCACTGCTGTCAGATGGCCATCTAGCCTCTGTTTGAAAACCTCCAAAGAAGGAGAGCCAAGCCTGTTCCACTGAGGAACTGCTCTATCAGTAAGGTCTTCCTAATATTTAGCCAAAAACTCTTTTGATTTAATTTCAACCCATTGGTTCTGGTTCTGACCTTCTGGGGCAACAGTAAACAACTCTGCACCATCCTCTATATGACAGTCCTTCAAGTGCTTGAAGATGGTTATCATACAAACTCTCAGTTTTCTCCTCTCCATGCTAAACATACCCAGCTCCTTCAACCTTTCCTCATAGGACTTGATCTCCAGACCTCTCACCATCTTCGTTGCCCTCCTCTGTACATGTTCCAGCTTGTCTATGTCCATCTTAAATTGTGGTGCCCAAAAGTGAACACACTAGGTGAGGTCTAACCAGAGCAGAGTAAAGCAATACCATCACTTTGCATGATCTGGATACTGTACTTCTGTTGATACAGCCCAAAATGGCATTTGCCTTTTTCGCCACCACATCACACTGCTGACTCATGTTCAGTGTATGGTCTACTAAGACCCCTCAATCCTTGTTGCTCATACTTCTGCCAAGACATGTCTCCCTCATCCTAGAATTATACATTTGATTTCTCCTACCTAAATACAGAACTTTACATTTATCTAAATTGAAGTTCATTTTATTTGTTTTAGGCCAGTTTTCCAGCCTGTTGATATCATCCTGAATCCTTGCTCTGTCTTCTATTGTATTTGTTACCCTTCCCAATTTCGTATCATCTGCACATTTAATAAGCATTCCCTCTATACCCTCTATTTCTTTTAGCATCCCAGGGTGCTAAAAGAAATTGCAGATGTTATTTCAGAGCCTCTGGCTCTAATCTTTGAGATATCCTGGAATACTAGTGTTGTGCCGGAAGACTGGAAAAGAGCAAATGTTGTCCCAATCTTCAAGAAGGGAAAAAAGACAGACCCGGGAAATTACAGGCCTGTCAGCTTAACATCAATACCTGGGAAAATTCTAGAGCAGATTATTAAACTCTCTGTCTGTAAGCACTTTGAACGGAATGGGTTAAGTGGTAGTAGCCAGCATGAGTTTATCAAGAATAAGTCATGCCAGACCAACCTTATCTCCTTTTTTGACAGAGTTACCAAAATGGTTGACTCTGGCAACGCTGTGGACATAGTGTATCTAGATTTCAGTAAAGCATTCAACAAAGTTTCTCATGATATCCTTGAGGATAAGCTGGTTAAGTGTGGGCTGGATGGTACAACTGTTGGATGGATTTATGGTTGGTTGAAAAATCATACCCAATGAGTGCTCGTAAATGGCTCTGCATCTACATGGAGGGAAGTCTCGAGTGGAGTACTGCAGGGCTCGGTCCTCGGCCCGGTGTTGTTCAATGTTTTTATATATTACCTGGGGGAAGACATAGAGGGAGAAGGCTTAGAGGGGACATGATTGCAGTCTTCAAGTATTTGAAGGGCTGTCATGTAGAAGATGGAGCAGATCTATTCTCTCTTGCTCCAGATTGCAAGACTAGATCTAATGGGTGGAAATTACAAGGGAGTCGTTACCAGCTAAATATCAGGAGAAACTTCCTAACTGTAAGAGTGGTTGAGCAGTGGAACAGTCTGCCTCGGGAGGTGGTGGATGCTCATTCTCTGGACGTTTTCAAGTGGAGGCTGGATGACCATCTTTCGGGTATGTTGTAGGGCTATCTTTTAGCTATGCTCCTGCAGAGTGCAGGGGGTTGAACTAGATGACTTGCAGGATCCCTTCCAACTCTAACATTCTATGATTCTATAATTCTATTCCTTTATCCAAATCATTTATAAAGATGTTGGACAAAATAGGTCCCAGGATATATCCGTGAGGCACTCCACTTATCACTCCTCTCCAAGAGGATTTAGAACCATTAACAAGCACTCTTTGGGTACAATTTGTCAACCAGTTCCAGATCAACCTAATAGTCATAGGATCCAAACCACATTTTACCAACTTCTCAATGAGAATATTATGTGGAACCTGATCAAAAGCCTTACTTAAATCAAGATAAACTGTTTGTGGGGAGGGCGGGATACAAATGGAATTAGTAAAATAAATAAATAAATGTCTACAGCATTCCCCTGATCCAACAAGGTAGTGACATTCTTCAAAAAAGAGATAAGGTTAGTCTGACCTGTTCTTGAGAAACTCGTGCTGGCTCTTAGTAATCACAGCCATCCTTTCAAAGTGCTCAAGGACTGACTGATTATTTTCTCTATTTTTTCCAGTTATAGACATTAAGCTGACAGGTTTGTCCTGGCCCAGGCCAGGACACTCTTGCCAGGGCCATCCCAAGGCAGATGCCTGCTTCGGCAAGCCATTCTCCAGGCAAACCAAATCTCAGGCCTCGGCCATCTCAAACCTGGTGTGGCTGAGTCTGATCTGCTGCGGCCCCATCACCCTTGCAAAGCTGGCCACTCACATCTTGGGGACCCACTGTGCCAGCCCCAATGTTGGGAACAGCGCTGTTGGTTGGGT
>NW_015170974.1:191351-201340 GCF_001447785.1 Gekko japonicus | reverse complement strand
TTCAAGACATGCACCAAAGATGAGAAGAACACAAAGAGAAGCTGGAGGACTCACCCAACCCGGCACTGAATCATCCTGCATTGGCATGGAAAAAGGGGAAGCAACTGACACCTGATCAATGCCTGGTTCCCTGTGAACCCAACTGCTCCTTGAGAGGGGCATGCAGCGGCAGGACCAAGGGAAAGAAGGGCCCTTCACCACAGCCAATGGGATACCTGGGAGAAGAGAGGGACAGGTGGAGTAATCAAGGGGAGAAGGGTGGTGGAGGAAGAGGGGGAGGGATAAAAGGGAGGAAGGACGCTGGAGCCAGGGAGGAAAGAGGAGCTGTAGACTGCTGAGGAGAGTGAGAGAGAAGGTTGAGAAAGCAGTAACCACATGGCTCCCATTCTGAGGCTTCAGCTGAATTCCCCCCTCCCTCCTCAGGATGGCAGAGGGCAGGCATCTGTGGGAGTTACATGAATCCACCTTTTCTTGAAGATGGGATTAACATTTGCCTGCCTCCAGTCTTCTGGAACCGCACCTGTTCTCCAAGAATTCTCAAAAATAATGGGCAAAGGCTCCAAAATTACATCTTTGAGATCTTTTAGTTCCCTTGCATGCAATTGGTCTGGCCCCGAAGACTAATTTTATTTAAAGAAACTAGGTGTTTATGTACTCCCCCTATGCCGAACCTAGGCCAAAAAACCCTTCCGTCATTTTGTGTTCTGTTTTTGCCATGTTGAGGACCATTTCCCTCGCAAGAGAAGACTGAGGAAAAGGATGAACTGAACAGTTCTGTCCTCCCTTCATCACCTGTGACAACTTCACTTTCCTGACCCAACAATGGGCCTACCATGTCCTTGCATTTTTTCTTACTTTGAACATAAGAAAAGAGCCCCTTTTTTGTTGTTTTTAGCATCTCTTGCCAGCCGAAGCTCATACTGAGTTTTAGCTTTCCTAACTCTCTCTCTCTCTCTGCAAGCACTGGCTATTTGTTTATATTCATCCTTGGTTATAAGGCCCTTCTTCCATTTCCTAAATGAGTTTTTTTAATATTTCTCAAGTCTTTAGAAAGCTGTTTAAAGGGGGGGAATCCCCACGTCCAAAGAACTGAGTTAAAAGTGGGACGCAGGGGCAGCTTGAAAAGAGCGGATGGTGACGGAGTGTGGAGCAGATTAGCAAGAAAGCGATATTTTCAGACTTTAAGAGACTTTCCAAAACTTCTTACTAACTAAAAACAATGACGCAGCACTCAAAAAAAATGGTGGCAAAAGCGAAACTTACAGGATCAGCCAGCACATCGTCTCCGGCTTCCAAACCGGAAGCAACCATAGACTTTCCCAAAATTATTGCTGCAGCCTTGCGCCCTCTAGTGAACCAGATGACCATGCTTAACCAGAAATTTGACACAATGTACAAGGAACTTCAAGAAACCTCAGCAAAAATGGGAGTCTGCACAGAACGGCACTGCAAGCAGGCGTGCCTCAGAATGCTCTGAGGACGCCCGCTTCCACTTCGTCCTTTGAGGGACCCCCTCCGACGCTCTGGAGGGTTCTGCTCCACTTCCTGAAGGGAGGCAGAGTGGCAAGGGGCTCAGCTTGATATTCCCACTGATGGCAATCGCGGGGGTTTCAATCATATGCCCTGAAGCAAGAACGAAGATCGGAGGAAGCATGGTCTCCATGTTTCCACAGCAGCGACCAACCACTTTTATTTTAACCTGTATATGTCTGTAAGTAACACATCATCCTCAAGAAACTTTTTTTTTCTCGTTCTCCACATCGTTTCATACAACGTTATTCTATAGAATCAATATCCCCCTCTATTTAACCCCAAAACGGCTTGGAGAGCGGCTATTAAAGGACTGGGGAAAATGACTTACTTCAGAGAAGTGGGGGAAATTTGATTTGTGAGCCAAGAGTAAGAGATACAAAACAATTTAAGCAGCCGAATACAGAACATTAACAGAGGAGAAAACCTTGAGAACGATAGGTAAAAGTCTAATAACTTATCTGTGTTGAAGAGACAAAATGGCGAAAATGGGAGAAGAGGAAGAATTTGATATGAATATACAAGTAGAAGAACTTACCTATGAACAGTTCAAAAGATTCCTAATGGACACAATTAATGAAGCAGTGTCAACAGCATGCAAAGATTTGTTTAAAGAGTCTCAGGACGAGCATTTAGAACGGGGAAATGAAAATCGGGAGGAGTTGAATCAGTATTTTCAAGAATCAGATGAACATCAGGATTATGGCCAGGAGAGGAAGCTATTAGACAAGCAACCTTTAAACATATATAATTTAGCTCAGGAGACGAGGATTAACGACAGACAGTATGTAAAAGATCTAATAGGATTAAAATCAAAAAGAGAAAGGAAGAAAGGACCTTCTCTAATTTCAGCAAAGAAAAATAAAAATAAGGTGAAACAGCATAAGAAGTTAAGCAATATTGGAAAGAACTTCAAAAAGCATGAAAAAGGGACAATCTATGTATGGGAACAGGAAAAGACAAGTTGGGATCAGAGAAATCACGAAGATAAGGACAGTAGGCATGTCAAAGAGATCCAGAAGAAGACGATTACAGAAAGATGGGGGGAAATATGGGACACAAATTTCAACTTTTTATTTAGTATTTAGTATTGATCTTGGTGGATTAATAATGGATTTGTTTAAAAGGGAATGGACAATGATAAAGAATTTCTACATGGCTGGTTCTTATAATTAGTACAGTGAATATATTTAGCATTATGAGTTTGATTTATGTATTATTTAAGTTTAGGGTATTTTGATTTATCATATGAGGTTTCACCACGGATAGATAATAATTAAATTAGTAAGGGTGTATTGGGTTAATCATGAGTATAATTAGGCAACAAACATTAATTATCATAGTAGAAATGTTTTTCTTTAATTTTTTTCTCTTTTCCCTTTTTTCTTTTAGTATGGTAGATTTATAAAAAGAGAATGAATTATGTTGAGTTTGGTTAATGGAAAGTGTATATCTTTGTGTGTTTTTTTCTGTTTATGTGTACTCTTGACAGTCTTAATATGAAGAGGCGAAATCTGGCTGGGGACATTGGTAATAATGAATTAGTAAAGATAAAATATGTTAATTAGGGATGAATATTGATTTAAATTTGGGTATGTTGATTTAAGGTTAGTTTTGGATTTATGTATAGGTTATAGTTTTAAATGTTGTTTAAATTGGAAAAGAAATTTTATTGTTTTGGCTTAGGAGAGAAAGGAGATTGAGTATATTTACAGTTCTAAAAGAAAGAAAACAATTCAATAGGTAAAGGGAACAATTAATAACAGTGTGAAATGTTGGAAAAATTAGTAGATATAATAAGTGAGCCTTATTGTGATACTTGAAACACGTGAGATGTAATATTATGGGGAGAGTAAGAGATGGGTGAGCAGATAAGAGCAATGTATCGCTCCCTTTATGAGGTTTTGATGTGTTCAAAATATTGGTGTCATTTCATGTTGTATGTCTGTTTGTATGTTTGTTTATATGTTACTTGAAAATTAATAAATATATTGTTAAAAAAGATTCACATATTTTCTCACAAGTGTAGAGCAAGCCCACTTGCCTATCATTTATTAATGTTGATTTTATTAATAATGGATTCTTGATGAGCCAAGGCAGGCCTGAAATTCAAACGTGATTTTAAAGAAAGCCTTTCCCTCATCTCTCTTTGTTTCTCTGAAATGCTAGCAGACATAATTTTTTAGAAATGCTGATAAGCACCTGCTTCAGCCTTGCAGTAAAGATGTTGCAAAAACAGAACAATGGAGCATTGAGACTCGGTACTATGGCTTGAATTATTTTAAAAGTAACCCCCTCCTTCTGTGTATTGCTAAGGGAAATTAATGAGACTATAATATTAAGCCTCACACTTTATAGTACTTTAAAATATGTGAATTCAACAATGTCTTAAAGTGGTTTTAATGATTTTTACTTGCCTTTCCAAGATAAGGAGAGGCTAACCTGCAATATCTACAGGCAATGTATTTCAATGTGGTTGAATGTGGTTTACAATCAAAATGCTTTGGAGCCAAAAGATATTAATAGCTAATTGATTTATTTGGACCTATAGCTGATCTGTTTACTTATTCAAATGAATGATTAATGCCATATTGAGTATATGTACACACACACACACACACACACACATATATATTGATAGACAGACAGATTTATTGATAGATATGGATATATTGATAGATAAATATAGATATATAGATATATCTCATGGGGAGGGCGGGGTACAAATTGAATTAATAAAATAAAATATATACATCTGCAGCCTTTGTACTTTAATGTAATTCACTGCTAAAGATTACAAGAGGCTACCTTTCCAGTATTAAAGTCTACTTTATTATAGATTTCTTTAAAATAGTGGATTTATAAATGTTTTCATAAGTTGTTTTAAGATTTCAAAGAGCCCCTCCCAGACAGAAGACTATTGCTAAGCTAAATGTTGCAAATTTGCTTTAACAAAGAGGCTTAAAATATTTAATAGAAGGCCTCTATTCATTTCTTATGGCTGGGTTTGATAGTATTTTAGAATGTATCTTGCTAAAATACAGCAAGAGGGAACATTCCTAAAGGGGTTTGCTTAAAAGTGCAGATTAACAATGGCCTTTCAAAAGGCCTCATTCCCTAATAAGTTTTTTTAAAACAATTTTTATTAGGATATATCAATAAGCCAAACTATACATCATCTTATCGACTATCTTATACCCTTTTCTCCTAGTATTCCCCCCCTTCTGACTTCCCACAGTGCTCCAACCTCCAGTACAAAACTTATATTTTTCCTCTTTTTTTCTATTCTTCAATAATAAAGTTCTTCAGGTAACCTGTCTTTTAACTGTTGTTCTTATATGTTTAAACTTACTCTAAATGTCCTTCTATCTTCAATTGTTATCAAAGCAAAATAGATTATTTTTCACATCCCAGTATTTCTCTAAATATTCTTTAAAGTCTTTCCAGTCTGCAAAGAATTCTTCCGCTTCTTGAACCAAGAATCAAGATTCCCTAATAAGTTTTAATAACAAATGTCCAATAAAACAGCTCCCTCGTGGATTCTTGATTCAAGATATGCAGACGATACCACTCTAATGGCAGAAAGTGAAGAGGACCTGAAGATCCTCTTGCTGAGGATAAAAGAGGAGAGTGCAAAGGTTGGTTTGAAACTCAACATCAAAAAAACTAAGATCATGGCATCCGGCCCCATCACTCCTTGGCAAATAGAAGGAGAGGTCGTGGAAGCAGTGGCAGACTTCACGTTCCTGGGATCCAAGATCACTGCAGATGGTGACTGTAGCCATGAAATTAAAAGATGCCTGCTCCTCGGGAGGAAAGCAATGGCAAACCTTGACAGCATAATAAAAAGTAGAAAAATCACTCTGCCAACAAAAGTCCATATGGTCAAAGCAATGGTATTCCCAGTAGTATTGTATGGCTGTGAGAATTGGACTATCAGGAAGGCCGAGCACTGAAGAATAGATTCTTTTGAATTATGGTGCTGGAGAAGACTTTTGAGAGTCCCCTAAATTGCAAGGAGATCAAATCAGTCAATCCTAAAAGAAATCAAGCCTGACTTTTCCCTGGAAGGCCAGATACTGAAGCTGAAGCTCAAATACTTTGACCACCAAATGAGAAGAGAGCACTCACTGGAGAAGACCCTGATGCTGGGAAAGATTGAAGGTCAAAGAAGAAGAGGACAGCAAAGGATGAGATGGTTAGACAGTGTTATCGAGGCAACAATAATGAAATTAAGCAAACTCCAGAGCACGATGGAAGACGGGAGGGCCTGGCGTGATGTGGTCCATGGGGTCGCGAAGAGTCGGACTCAACTGTGCGACTGAACAACAATAAAACAGACAAGCTTTTATATGTTTTAAGGTATCTCTATGTGGCTTAATATGTAGTAATTGGTTATATGAAATATTAGCCACAAGGTATAGATAGGGACTCTGGGGCAAGTGATGCTCTGTCATCTTGGTGCTTGGGGGGGTCAACAGTGGGAGGGCTTCTAATGTCCTGGCCCCACTGGTGGACCTCCTGATGGCACTGGTATTTCTGGTCACTGTGTAATACAGAGTGTTGGACTGGATGGGCCTTTGGCCTGATCCAACATTGGCATCTCTTATGTTCTTATGTTCTTATATTAATACCTGTAATTGATTTGTTTGTAAACAATATAGCAGGGGTGGCCAAACTTGCTTAACATAAGAGCCACATAGAGTAAACATCAGATATTTGAGAGCCATGAGACCTTTTTTCTGGTAAGAGAGAGAGGAAGGAAGGGAGAAAGAGAGAGAAAGAAAGGGGGAAAAGGAGTGGAAAGGGTGTATGTGGCATTTGCAGGAATGGTGGAGACATAACTCCAGAGCTCCTTCCTGACCATTTACCCCTTTCCCATGACAATTGCAAAATGCACTAAAAATTGAGCTTTAACCAGAAGACAAGCTGAAGGAATCAGCCTACTGCATACTAAACTGCCTTCTGGCTCTCTTCCTTTGAAGCTGTGGGGGAAATGCAGTGAAATGTTGCTGACCTGCAGTCGTGCAAAAACAAAATGGCTGATGAAGGCAAAATTAAAAAGGAGGATTGAGGAACTGCAAAAATCCTACAAATCACCTTGAAGACCACACTATAGAAACATCCATACTTGATAAAATAACAACAAAAATTGAAATGATCTTACAACCCATAACATTACAAATTGCTCAAATATCCATGTCTCTAGACACAACAACAAACATGGCTGAAACAGCTATGGATTTAGGAATGATTCTACAAGCTGAAAATCAAAGCATCCAAGAGGAACAACTTCATTTGAGAGAACGCATCCGAGGGAGGGTGGTCGGTACCGTGGTCGTGGGGACCGTAGTCACCGGCACCGTGTCCCCGGTCGCGACTGGGATCATGATGTCCTCACTATCACTCATCTCTTGCAGGAGAGAAACATGTTGAGGGGAAGATGATTCCTGACACTCTGTCAGGGTTCAATAGTCAGGTCACACAACACAGCGCTTCATAAGAAGAATTCACTTTATTGGAACGCCAGGACTATAACACGTGTACGGTTTGTGTCCAGTAATGCCGGGGAACAGTATGGCACCCTGAATTATACTAGGATCAAACACGCCCCCTTACAAGCTGAAGCTCTCCCTCTTCCCTTCACCTTGCCTCCAAGAGGGGTAAAGGGAAGGGGGGAGAGAAAGGGAACCCAGGTGCTTCTGTCTGAGAGGCCAGCACTGGCCCCACTGCCAGGCAGAAATGTCTGAAGGGGGTGTGCTGCCTCTGTGGAGTGACTCCAAAGACTGAGAGGGGTTAAAGTTTAAATCCCCCCCTGGAGTTGCACCACAGTGGCAGCATGCTTCCTTCATTGAATGCTCCCTTTCCTTCACTGAAGGGAGCATGCTGCCCCCCCCCCAGTGACTGGGGGATCATTATACCCTATGGGGATAGTCCCCCTAGGTTATAATAAGATTAATTAATTTGGTCATACTGATACTGGGATTCAGGAATATCAGCAAATGCCGATATTTTTCAGGTTTGGAATATCCAAATGAGATGGATCTAAGATGGCGTCCGGGAGTGAGCTCTGGTGCTCGGGCTCCTCCATTTTTTAAACAAAACTGAGCAAGTTCCAGCCTGATAAGGAACACCAAGACCATCACAGTCTGTTGACGATGTTGGTAAGAACGTTGGACTATATTTTTTATAGATCCTGGAGTTGCTGGCGCTACAAGAACTGGTGCTATAAAAACTACTGCCTCTTTCCTCTGTGGCCTACACCCTCCGATGCTGCGGGCAGGAGCCGCGGAGCAGCGTAGTAGCTGCCCTACCGCGCCGTCAGGGGGAGCCACTATGCACCACAGGGACTCTTCCGAGCGCATTTTCCACCGCCTGTTTCTCCACCCCGGGAGCAGCTTTGAGCCTTCTACATGGCGTGGGGGGTTGCGGTGCAGCGCAGAACCCCCTTGTCTGTGCTTGAACAGCCTGCGGTGACATCCAAGGACTCGCCTACCTGGTCGACCGTGTGGCCACCATCTTGGCAAGGTTTGTCTGGAGTTGCTGCTGCTGTGGTCGCCAATGCTGCCCGGGTGACAGAGTCTGCCATGCCGACACCAGCTGTGAGAGAGCCGGAGTGCCAACTGGGCAGGACATGCAGAGTGAGGCTCATCGGCAGACTGCGATCCCTCCCCGCCCCTGAGTTTTCATCGACGAGATGGGCTGTAAAATCTGAGCAACCAGGGTTTCGAAACTGCAGCCGAGGAGAGCTGGGCCGCTGTGGCTCTCTAGTGACGAGTGTGAGAAACATCCTACAGTGGAGAAAGAGGTGGGGGAACTCCTTCTGTTTTGAAAGCTGTGAATAGAGATCTCCACCTGGCAACAGTTTGTGATGTGGAGAATGTGGGGTGGATGTTGGTCTCTGATCTGCTAGAGTGGTGAATGCTGAATGAATGTATTGTTGATTGTGATTACCAGGGAGTTAGATTGTATGGAAGTAGTTAGGTCTCCTGGTAGGATCACTTAAGTTAGATTAGATTAGTAGTTGTTTAAGGGCATTCAGTTCTGTTAGTAGCAGGGAAATTAGATAGATTTTCTTTTGCACCGGGATTGGACTCTGTGGCTTCACCTGCCATCCGGTCATCGGCGGTCTGAAGCTCAGCGGAGACCGACCTGTGTGACATGCTTGGCCAATATATTCCGGTGCTTGTGGGGAGGGGGAAGTTTTGCGGTGGGCCTAGGCAGATTAGTAAGGGAAGGCTGCGGAGAAACAGAATGGCTTAGCACCCTTCCAGCTTACGGCCCATCCCAAGGGTGGCTGGCAGTGGGGCCAGGATTTCTAACCCCCCTCCGTCATTGGTGTTGTGCAACGCCAGGTCCATTAATAACAAGACTGCAGTCCTTTGGGATTTTGTGGTAGAACAACAGGTCGACCTGGCGTGCGTGACCGAGACCTGGGTGTGGGAGGGGGAGACGGTAGCTCTCACCCAGCTCGCCCCGCCAGGTTTCTCGGTCCTTCACCAATCGCGGACTAGGGGGTGGGGGGGAGGAGTGACTATTTTCATTCGGGAGGCTTACTCCTACAGGGCGCTCCCGTCCATGGAAAATGTGGGTGTTGAGTGTGTCAGCATGATGCTGGAGGCTGAGGAGAGCTTGGCAATTTGGCTGGTGTACCAACCGCCTAATGCACCGGCCAATAGCCTGCCATCCCTGCTGGAGGCCGTATCAGGCTGGGGATTGGAGCACCCAAGGCTTATTGTCCTGGGTGATTTCAACATTCATGCCAAGGACGCGACCTCCAGTCAGGCTACGGACCTAGTGTCGTCCATGGTGGCACTGGGACTTTCTCAAATTGTATCAGCCCCCACGTATCGGGTTGGTCACATGCTCGATTTGATCTTCACGGTGGGGGTGACGGTGGACCGGATCACTGCTGCAGCAGTGCCATGGTCGGACCACCAGGCCCTGAAGTCTGAAGGTGCCACCCCGACCCTGTGTAGGCGGCGAGCGGATTTTTGCTCGCCCGCGGAGCCTAATGGACCCTATGCGGTTCCAAATGGCCCTGCGGGATCCGAGGCCCCCTGGCAGCTCGTTGGATGAGCTTCTGGAGGACTGGCATGGCTGGCTCTCCACAGCCATCAACAAGATCACTCTCAGGCGCCCTCTCAGCACTTGTTCTAGGTGAGCACCCTGATATACCCAGGAGTTGCGGCAGCTGAAGCGAGAACTGAGACGGTAGAGAGACGGTGGCGTTGTGCTCACGACGAGGCGTAGAGAGCATCTTACAGGACGTTTATGAGATCCTATGAGATGGCAGTCAAGGCCACTAAGATTTCTATGCAACCGAGATTGCATCTGCGAGCTCACGCCCGGCCCAACTGTTTAGTACGATTTGATCTTTGACAGTGCCGCCAGAGGGCAGGCAAAACGTTAGGGAATTGGATATTGGCTGTGAGGCTTTTGCGAGCTATTTCGCAGAT
>NW_015170974.1:167299-189603 GCF_001447785.1 Gekko japonicus | reverse complement strand
AGTTGTTTTGGAGTAAATGAAGCATAAACGTATGATACTTTGTAATAATATGAAGAGAAGAAGCTTGAATATTAAAGCTAAGAATTTTGAGGTTTCCTTTGGTTTGGTTTGCGGCAAGTTGGTAAATTAACCTATTAAGAAATAGGGTAAATAAGTAGGTAATGGTTATAAAATGCTATATATTAGGTAACGGTCATAAGAGTATAAGTAAGAAATTATACAGTATAATGTAATGTTAAGGAGTGATAAGTTGGCTAAGGAAGCAGGAAAGAAAGATAAAGTTAGAAGTAAAGTGAATGTCGGTAACTTTACAAACATAAATGCTAATTGAGATGAGATAAAACAGGATAATCTAATAATAGTTAATATTATTTTGTTCTGTTTTTTCTTTTTCTTTTTTGTTGTTGTTGAAATGTTGCTATGAATTATAGACAGATAAAAAAGAAGTATTTGGATTTGATTTTCAAGTTTTGGGGGTTTTTTTCTTTCTTTGTTTAATATGGCTAGAGATACTGTTAGAAATGTGATCTGAGATGTGTTGTTGGGAAATGTGGAACCAGTTAGTTATGTTAGAATTTTGTGTTGCGGTTATGATAAGATATGGCGGTCTTCTTTTTTGTGTGTTTGTAGATGTCTGTATATTGTTGTGGTTTGTCTTCTTTTTTTTTTTTTTCTTTCTTTGTTTAATATGGCTAGAGATACTGTTAGAAATGTGATCTGAGATGTGTTGTTGGGAAATGTGGAACCAGTTAGTTATGTTAGAATTTTGTGTTGCGGTTATGATAAGATATGGCGGTCTTCTTTTTTGTGTGTTTGTAGATGTCTGTATATTGTTGTGGTTTGTCTTCTTTTTGTGTTGTAAAAATCAATAAAAAATACTATTTTTAAAAAATGCATCAATTACAAGTGATTGACTGTCTTTGTAAAGGAATTATAGGCTGCCAGCAGATCCACAAGTATTCCCATTTTAATCTTAAAATGGGGTGTGCTAACTTTCTGGTGCATTGGTTTCTTAGAGAGGTCTACTTACTAATGAAATAGTACTATACTGTTACAGCAATGACTGAAAATACAGAGAAAAATAGAGCACGTCTCTCCAAAGGTTTTGTCTCCAAAAAGCCATGAGAATCTCAAATATCAGTGACCAGGTTTAAGGGCTTATTCAAGCAGAGAGTCTGAAAGGAGTCAGAAGCAATGGCCCCTCTAAGTTCTGGAGTTTTGTGAGCAAAAATTCTACTTTGTGAGCTCCTGTCATTAAAGTTGTGAGCGAGCGATTTGGCTGCTGCATAAATCAGTTTACTCTGGAGCCCTCCTTGTTGAGCTGAGACAAAAATGTGTGAGCCGGAGGCTGAAAAACTGTGAGTTGGCTCACACTAACTCAGCTTAGAGGGAACACTGGTCAGAAGTGCATTTGTATTATTTTGACATCAGCCTGTGCTCTGTAGTCCATATCACAGGTGAAGATAATTGCAGTATTACAACCAACCACAAAATCAGAACTGCAATGTTGATGCAAAGAACTTTTGCAGCAGAAGCAGGAGCTATTTTTATAAGTGAGGCTCCTTGCCTCACTTTACGTTAGATGTTTCCCATCTCTAAGGTGGGCTGCAAGATAGAATGCACACCATAAATTCTCAGTTAAAACTCTAGAATAAAAAGAATCCCCATGCTGAAGTCTGCCAACAGACAGAAAGGGGGGGGACATCTTAACTTGAACTTTCAGACTTTGGTGGGAATTCCATAGATGTGATGCTGCCAACAACTATCTGCACACCTTTGCCTGAACATAATATTACAAGAGCAAGTAAGAGGGTGTTCAGCATAGACACATGAAATGGTAATGGAAGAAACAGAGGGGAGGAACAAGTTTGTTTTAAAGCGGCACCCATAAGGTAGAAAAATGGTCAAGCCTTAACAAGGAATGAAGACAAAGCAGAATTATTCAACTCTCACTTTGCGTCGGTCTTTAACTGTAAAGTCAGTTGCATACAAACTGAAGAATGCAGGGCATATGAAAAAAGGAGGAACTGCCGGTCCAGGGTAAGTAAGGAAATGGTTAGAGAGCATCTAGCTGCCTTAAATACTTTCAAATCTCCAGGGCCAGATGGCTTGCATCCCAGGGTGCTAAAAGAAATTGCAGCTGTTATTTCAGAGCCTCTGGCTCTAATCTTTGAGATGTCCTGGAGTACTGGTGTTGTGCCGGAAGACTGGAGAAAAGCAAATGTTGTCCCGATCTTCAAGAAGGGAAAAAAGACGGACCTGGGAAATTACAGGCCTGTCAATTTGACATCAACACCTGGGAAAATTTTAAAGCAGATTATTAAATGCTCTGTCTGTGAGCACCTTGAATGGAATGAGTTAATTGGTAGTAGCCAGCATGGGTTTATCAAGAATAAGTCATGCCAGACCAACCTTATCTCCTTTTTTTGACAGAGTTACTAAAATGGTTGACACTGGCAATTCGGTGGATATAGTGTATCTAGATTTCAGTACAGCATTTGACAAAGTTTCTCATGATATCCTTGAGTATAAGCTGGTTAAGTGTGGGCTGGATGGTGCAACTGTTGGATGGATTCATGGTTGTTTGAAAAATAGTACCCAATGAGTGCTCATAAATGGCTCTGCATCTATGTGGAGGGAAGTCTGGAGTGGAGTACTGCAGGGCTCGGTCCTAGGCCCGGTGTTGTTCAATGTTTTTATAAATGACCTGGAGGAAGACATAGAGGGGATGCTTATCAAATTTGCAGATGACACGAAGCTAGGTGGGATTGCTAATTCTGAAGAAGACAGAGTCAGGATTCAAAATGATCTAGATAGGCTGGAACAGTGGGCTGAGACAAATAAAATGAATTTCAATAGAGAGAAGTGCAAAGTCCTACATTTAGGTATAAATAAATCAACGGCACAGATATAGAATGGGAGAGACTGGGAGGGATCTGGGTGTTCTGGTTGATCACAAGCTAAACATGAGCCTGTCGTGCGATGTGACTGTGAAGAAAGCTAATGCAATCTTGGGATGCATTAACAGGAGCATTGTGTCCAGCTCAAGGGAGGTGGTAGTTCCACTCTATTCTGCTATGGTCAGGCCTCCCCTGAAGTACTGTGTCCAGTTTTGGGCACCACGTTTTAGGAAAGATGTTGACAAGCTCGAGCGTGTCCAGAAGAGAGCAACCAGGATGGTGAGAGGGTTGGAATCCAAGTCTTATGAGGAAAGGCTGAAAGAGTTGGGTATGTTTAGCCTGGGAAAGAGAAGGCTTAGAGGGGACATGATTGCAGTCTTCAAGTATTTGAAGGGTTGTCATGTAGAAGATGGAGCAGATCTATTCTCTCTTGCTCCAAAATACAAGACTAGATCTAATGGGTGGAAATTACAAGGGAGTCGTTACCAGCTAAATATCAGGAGAAACTTCCTAACTGCAAGAGTGGTTGAGCAGTGGAACAGTCTGCCTCGGGAGGTGGTGAATGCTCATTCTCTGGACATTTTCAAGTGGAGGCTGGATGACCATCTTTCGGGTATGTTGTAGGGCTATCTTTTGGCTATGCTCCTGCAGAGTGCAGGGGGGTGGACTAGATGACCTGCAAGGTTCCTTCCAACTCTAACATTCTATGGTTCTATGATTCTAAGCTACAGTGCAGGTCCCTATTAGAAGCTAGGAAAGCTAGGTCCCTATTAGAAGCTAGGAAACGTAAAAACAGCTAAGAGTCTTATATGTATAATCTCAGTGCAGCAGGCTACATTCAAAAATTTCTTTGCTTTTCAAGTTATGTTCTACAACATTTCTCTAAACTTCTTGCCAGGCCATAGTTTAAAGAAACAGAAAAAAAGAGATACCTAGCATATGAATGTAGAAATAGCAGAGGACACCAAGGGAAGATCATCAAAGATTGTATACACTTGAAATGTCTTATGGAATATACTGAATAAATGTTTAAATTTTCAAATAAACCATTACATTGAGTTGTTGGGTCTACAACCCAAAGAAACAAATGCTCATGGCATATCATACCTCAATATTGGAATACAAAATCACATCACAGTGGTTGTGCTCACAGGTGCTAATGTCAAGGCATGCACATAAATAAGCCCAACGGGTTGTTCCTCTTTGCCTAAATGCAATAAAAGTCCAAAGACCACCTACAGTCATAAATAATGCAGAGGACAACCACTGGGAAATCTCCTGCAGCCCAATGCTTTTCCCAAGTTTTTTAGATATTTAGATGATTTTTTTTTTTAAGTAAAAGGAATATCTGTGGTGCATGATTATAGAGAGGAGGCAGAAGCTTTAGAAAAACAATTCAGAGCAAGGGGTTAAGGCCCATAGCTACAGTGGGTCTTTTCAGGGCTCTGCCCTCCTCTATGTGTCGCACACTCCACAACAGCTGCTGCCCCTGTCCCCCTCCTCCCCTCCCCCCCCTCCTGTGGCATTAAAAGAGCCCTCCAGATGATTGGCTGAGCATGTGGCCTGCCAATCAGCTGGAGGGTCCTTTAAATCTTGCAGCCACCCCTCTTGCAGCAGGTGAGGGAGAGGAGTGGCTGCTGGTTGCATACTTTCCCTGAACTCCAAGCAGTGAATTCGCCACTTGAAGTTCAGGCACGGGCAGCCCCCACTTGAAAAACACCATTTAAAAGGAACCCTTTAAATGCTGTTTTTCAAGTGGGGGCTGCGAAATCACCACTTGGAGTTCAGAGAAGGCATGCAGCCACCCCTTTCCCTCGCCCCCCCCCGCTGCCCCACAAAATTTTCCCATGCCCCACCAACCCAAAATTTCTGGCTACAGGGCTGAAGTGGTTACCCAGAATCTGCTATAAATAGTGCTGGAAGTACAGCTGATCAGGTGAAGAGAAACAACTTTTATAATATAGGGAGAGACCTGCTCGTGTAAATATGGCTTGTGCCTTTCAATTTTCGTATTTGGCTAATAATACCAAACATGTTATATATAAAAATTGTCACACAGTCTCACATCTGCCTCATTGTAGCAAGCCTCCAGATATTGGCCTTAGGAGTGTGAGGGAAGAAAAGTGGATTTTGGGAATAAGTCATCATTGGGACCCTAATGTCAGAAGTCTGTTGTCTGCCAACAAAGACAGTGTTTGCTTCTTTGCTTGCTGAACCAGACATGAACTTTGTAGAAAGCTAGCTTGCGGTTAACACCTCACTAGAACACCTGCAGTATTTCCCCAGAAACGGTTTGGTAGGAACATTTCACTGAAAAACCACAGCTTCTGCCTAGTAACAGAAAGGTCAAGGAACTCTTAGGCATGACGCAGGCGTAATTAGCTGATGAATATTAACTGACACACCTCTGCATAGCAAATGCCTTATTAGCATGAACATACAATACATGTAAGGGTAGGGTAGGAACATATCAAGGAGGTATGAAGTAGGCATGGCTGGAAAGGATGTGACCTCAAAGTATCTCCATCTATGGAGAAATGGCTATTGCGGTCGGGTTCAGGAACTGCTTGTGTTTAAAATGCTGTGTAAACTTTTGCTCGGGGAATCTCTGACTTGAGAGAGGTTCCACTTGCTTTCTCTGCAGATAAAGCTCGTTAAAATCTTGAATCTGGTTGTCTGCCATCATTTCAATTATTGGGGTGTCAAAAATTGTGCCCTACAGGAGGGACCACAATTTGAGGAACAGTGTAGTGAGATCAGACATTTCAGTAAATGAATCAGATAGAGGTGATAATAGCATCAGAGGTTTCCTTAAATACAGGAGATGCACAGCGTGAAAATTCATGTTGGAGGGTTATGTATTTGAAGATCTTAGCAAAAATATAAAAATCAATTGCCCATTTTTTGCAACATGTTTGTCCAAAAATATTGCGTACATCTCTATTTACTCTTGTGAATTTCTATATGTAGGCATGTCCACACACTCTATTAGGACACAAGTCCTTGAGCATTGCTCAAAGGTTCATCATAAAATTGCTCAAGTACCTATGACACAGCATTATATTCAGGCCAGTCATTTTGCAGAGGAAATGAATTTTTTTGTGATTTTTTTGTGATTTTTGTGTACTATAACAGACCTCATGTCACCCAGAATATCACTCAAATTCTTCTACAGAAGGAGACCTGTTTTATGTTTGATCTTAAGACCTATGCCCCATTTGGAATGACTCAGAACCCGGAGTATTCTGCCTTTATTTGAATTGTTCATTTTTATGCTGCTATTGTTTAAAGAATGATATACCTGCAATTCACTAGCTAGTGCACTTTAACTGAGGGATGGTTCTACTATTGTTTGTGAGAACCCTGGGATTCAGTATAGCTAAAAGAACTGGTAGTTTATGTCATTCTCTTTGAAATTGGGGTAAATGTATTATTGTCATTATCTGTTATTTTTAATGGATAGTGCAGGTATTTCATGAATTCTATGTTATATTATTACTTACAGTTCCACTATTCAGCCGCTTAAGCAAAATAATAAAAAAATTGAAATGTCTATGTACCTGGGAAAGGCGTTTGGCTGCAGGAGATTTCCCACTGGTCATCCTCTGCATTATTTATGACTGTAGGAGGTCTTTGGACACTTTTATTGCATTTAGGTAAGGAGGAACGACCTGTTGGGCTTATTTATGTGCATACCTTGACATTAGCGCCTGTGAGCGCAACCACTGAGATGTGATTTTGTATTTCTTTGCTTTTCAAGTTACATTCTACAACATTTCTCTAAACTTTTGCTTCTTGCCAGGCCGTAGTTTAAAGAACTTTATCTTTGTAACTTGAGTGTTTGGCCTTGGTGTCTAGCACCAGCTGTCTCCTGGGAAACTGGACCCATTAGCTTTGGCAGGCTTCTGCCTGTTCCATGATTGGCTCCAGGCCATTAGGGGACCCTCTTGCATTATGTATATCTGTTTGCTTTGCGTGCTTATTGCCAGTTCTGACATGAGATGTGTAAAGACAATCTGCATACTTCAATGTTTCAATAAACTTTACTTCTTTGCAAGAAAGTTGTTGGGAACTGATTGCTGCAGGAGTCTGACACTATACTTCTGTGTATTGAACCAGGCCTCCCAGTATTCCAGTAACTCAAGCCATTTTTTACAATGATCTCTATAGGATAAGAAATAGTTTTATTTAGGTTAGAAGATGCATCTGCTCTTGACATCCAGACTGATGACCCAGATTTACTTTGTGCTTTCTTTATAAGCAGGCAGTTCTAGTGGTTAAAAACAACAACAACCCTGAAATGGCCAGATTCATGGCAACAATAATGAACATCCCACTCCCCATTTCTAACGACATTTCTAAAAAGTTGCTAGTTTTCATGATTGTAAAGAAACTGTGCTGGGATGCTCAGAAACCAGAAAGCTAACCAATGCTCAGTTCCTTTGAATCATCCCTTTAAATCAATTTTAATCTATTTTGGGTGCCTGAATGTATTTGTCAAGACATAATTAAGTTAATCATGGATTTCTAAAACCTTCAGACTCTACTTACAGTCTTTCTTCTCTTTGAATTTTTTGTCAGTTTGAAAAGAAACGGAGTCTGCTCATGAAAAGTTACTTCCGGAAACTCACTGGGGACAGCAATTAGCTGCTGATTTCCCTTCCATGCTGACTTTGCACTTCTCTGGTTGTTAGGTAGATATATGAAGATAAGTAGCACCTTCTAATCTCTCTGTAATGTAATGCATAGTGCTCTTGGGCCAGGTGAAGTCCTGTTGGAGCTGGCACTTGACCTTAGAAAAGCAAAGAGGAGGGGAAGAAGGAGACAAATGGAACAGAGTCTGTTGATCAAGGCTGATTGGGAGATGTATTTCTTTAGCTATACAGCCATAGAGAAGATATAGCAGGCCTGGATCCAGTGCTGGACTTTGGCACTTGGTTTACAGATTGCCAACTAAATTAGGATGTTGGTATGTCAGGATGTCATTGGGAGATGCTCATGTGTTTTATGGTGACCAGATTCTGCTGCTGTCATGTCTCAGGAATATTCATGATGAAATTTGATTTCCTCCTTTTGTGAAATTGTGGAATTATAGGTGCCATAAGAAAAGGGCATCTCTTTCTCGGAGAAAGATTATTTTGTTTTTTAAACAGTACTGTCATGTTTTATGCCACAGCACTTGTTTGAATTAAGCACTTTCTCTAGGTCAATGAAGAAGGGCTAGCAAACAGATTCGGGGTGGGGGAGTTCAGTGTCTGGCTAATCCCGATGAAAATGTCATTGCTAGTTTTTTCCAGCAATGCAAACTGGTAGATGCAGTATGACATAGAATGGCTAATTGCAATTGTTTTTTTCACTGTGCGATGACTATATCTAGAAGTGGTAATCCATTCAAAACTAATCTTCTGAACATGTGATCAGTCCCTTTACATTTCCGCTTTTTGAGGTTTCCAAGGAATGCAAAGCTTTCCAAAGTGTCTCGTGGCAATATGGTAAATGTGAGATGAATTCTGAGCTGAGCACATGCTGACATAATTACACAGCCTATGCAGCATGAAGCCAGCTGCCAGTCTGCTCAACCCACACCTTAGCGCATGTTAGGCTATGTGAAGCAGCTGTACTGATCCTGTTGGGTTGTGCATAGTTCTCTTTCTATCCCTTTGCTTCTATTCAGATTTCAAGCAACATAGTGCAACTGTTGGGGTAAAATGACTCGAGTGATGCTTTCAGCATGAGGAAGCTGTCAGCCATTTGTGATACAAGGAACTAAAAACTTTGCCATTCCTTTCCCCTTCATTTATTTTGTAGGTTTTATGGTCCCACAGGGGTCCCTCCCACCTTTGCTAATGAATATACTGAAGGCCTGTCCACATTTGTTAGGTGGGAGCCATGCTGTAATCAATCCTGACTCAGCAGACACACCAGTTAATGACATTAATACCCTGTTAGCAGAAAGGGTCACTGGGCACACAGGAATATTATTTCCTTTCATTATGAGACAATGACAAAAAGAGAAATCAGTTGTGATGGCAAAACATCGCTCAAGACTTGTGAAGACCCAGGCAAAATTCATGTCTCAGCAGAGCAATAACTGCAAAACCATACCTACTCCTGAGTTTGGAGCATGTTTTGACTTTTATCTCATTGTTCATGGTAGTCTACCACTCAGCATCACTTTCTAACAAGGCACCAGACTATAGGGGTGTGCAGTCAACATTAACTAAACAAAACTCAAACCAAATTCACCCTGTTCTTCAGTATTATACCAAATTCCCTTATTAATGATATTTAGACCTAATCAGGAAAGATGGGTAGCTATGTTAGTCTGTCTGTAGCAGAAGAAAAGAGCAAGAATCCAGGAGCACCTTATAGACTAACCAAATTTGTGGCAAGGCTTGAGCTTTCGTGAGTCACTGCTCACGTCTTCAGATAAGTGAAGAATATCTGAAGAAGTGAGCAGTCATGGTGACTCACGAAAACTCCTACCCTGCTACAAATTTGGTTAGTTTAAGGTGCTCCTGGACTCTAGCTCTTTTCTCTTGGCAGCAGTAACTCATGGTAACTCTTGCATACTCTTGAGAGCATAAACGTATTCAGATTACTTTGGACTGAAGCTATTTTTCTTCTTTTTAAAAAAAACAAAAACAAAACAAACAGTAATAGATTATTCTCATGCCACTTTACATTAGATCTCATGTATGTCCCATATGCATGCATGCAAAAGAATGTTCCTTACTGAACAGTAGCCACCAGAAGACTGACATCCTTGTTTCAGAACAAAGTTTTGAGTCCAGTGGCACCTGAGGTATCTAAGGAAGTGTGCTTGCACCTGAGGTATCTAAGGAAGTGTGCTTGCTTAGATACCACGAATAAAACTTTGTTGGTCTTAAAGGTGCCACTAGACTCAAACTTTGTTACACAGGCAGACAGTATTATTTTCTCCTGCCTTCCCATGGTGTGAAATATTTTGACTTGATGGTAAAATGCAGACCTTTTTGTGTGGATTTAAGTGACTTTCTGTGGTTATTGTCTGTAGATGAGGCTGAATGAGGGCAATAGGACTTAAGGTTCCAGAGAGTGCAAAGTGCATACCCACAAGGGTTTTGCCAGACCTTTTACTTACGCAACAACAAAATTGTTGGCGGAAAGTGCCATCGGTTGCAGCTGACTGACAGTGACCTTGTAGTGATTTTTAAGGCCTGAGATGTTCAGAGGTGGTTTGCCATTGCCTTCCTCTGTGTCACAACCTTGGGCTTCCTTGGTGGTCTCCTATCCAAGTACTAACCAGGGCTGACCCTGCTTAGCTTCAGAAGGTTTGACAAGATCAGGCTAGCCTGGGCCATCCAGGCCAGGGCAACAACAGAATGCTGGCACTTTAAGGGAGGCAGCAGGTATGTGCAGCCACCGCACCGTGTTTTTGTGTGTGTCAACAGCTGCCCCCTTCCTCCTCCTCCTTCTCCGGAGGATGGCTCCCCCGCCTCCATCCTGTCAGGTGTGTGAGAGAAACTGTGAGAGGCTGAAGCCAAGCCTTCTGGGCCGCTATGAACTGTGCTAATCTCGAGCCGGTCTAGGAAGGAGATCGCGTGCTGCGGCGCGAAAGCCTCACCATGGAGAATGATGTGAGAAATGTCCCCATCTAATCACGTCTCAGTCCTCCCCCTCGTCACCCTTCCTGGGGAGGTGGCTCGCAGAGACATCCCCCGGGATGCCCAAGTGTTGCTGCCCTTTCTGTTCTTGGTCGGCTGGTGGTACCAGGAATTATAGCTTTGGGGAAAGTGCAGAAAAGGGCAACTTGAATGATGAAAGGGTTGTAACACTTACCCTATGAAGAAAGGTTAAAGCACTTGGGGCTCTTTAGCTTGGAAAAACGATGGCTGAGGGGTGACATGATCGAGGTTTATAAGTTTATACACAGGATAGAGCAGGCAGAGAAAGGAATACTTTTCTCCCTTTTTTCACAACATAAGAACTCATGGGCACTCAACAAAATTGCTGGGCAGTCGGATTAGAACGGATAAAAGGAACTACTTCTTCACCCAAAGAGTGATTAACACATGGAATTTACTGCCACAGGAGTTGGTGGTGGCTACAAGCATGGACAGCTTCAAGAGGGGATTGAATAAACATATGGAGCAGAGGTCCATCAGTGGCTGTTAGCCACAAGGTACAGATAGGAACTTTCGGTCTGGGGCAAGTGAGGCTCTGTATTCTTGGTGCTTGGGGGGTGGCAAGAGTGGGAGGGCTTCTAGTGTAGCCTGGCCCCACTGCTGGACCTCCTGATGGCACCTGGTAACTTTGGCCACTGTGTGACACAGAGTGTTGGACTGGATGGGCCTTTGGCCTGATCTAACATTGGCTTCTCTTATGTTCTTATGAAAACTGGTTCTCTCAGAAATCGGTTGCTAGTCTGAATGCTCTCTAGGGCTACCCCTCTAATGATAAAGTCTCAGTGCCCCTGGGCCTGCGAGATGAGATTTCATTCTAAGAAGCGAAGCAGAGGCTAGGAGTCAGATATTGTAATACCCTTGATGACAGCTTTCCTCTTCAAAGTTTGCTTGCTGCATGTTTACTGAGTATCTTAAGAGTGTGTGGAAAGTGGCAGTATGCACTGTAGTGCTACGCTGTTAGTAACCCATTCACTAAGTGGTTGGAGTAGTTACCTCAGCAGTTGTATTCCTTGCACTTTCCCTCTTGTCATTTCCCTTTTCACTGACCTAAAACTCATGTATTAGTGCTTAGTTCAAATAAAGTGCTACAGAAGGTGTTAATGTATGAGTTGTTTTTTTCTAAACTAAAACCTAAAATTCAGGTTAAATTGCCGTGTTGGCACTCTGCAATAAATAAGTGGGTTTTGGATTACAGTTTGGGCACTCGGTCTCTAAAAGGTTTGCCATCACTGCTCTAGGCATTAGTAAAACATCCATCTTATAGGTTAAAATCACTCTTACACATATATAACCACACACACTGATGTGTGCAAAAGAAGAAAAAATTCACATATTTACAGTTACATTATCTTCATCCTTCCCTCAGAGCGCAGGGATCATGGGCTGTGCCTGGGCGCCATTCGTTTACTCGTAAGGGGAGGGAGGCACTTTTCCATTGCATCATTAAGGCACAGCTTCGGGAGCTCTTTGTTTTTTCTTTGGGTCTTCGGGGGCTACAGGAAGCCCTTATCTTCGCTGCATGATGACTTCAGGAGCATTTGCCTTTCCTTGGCACAGGCATGGGTTAGCTCTTCCCTCTTGTCATTTCCCTTTTCACTGACCTAAAACTCATGTATTAGTGCTTAGTTCAAATAAAGTGCTACAGAAGGTGTTAATGTATGAGTTGTTTTTTTCAAACTAAAACCTAAAATTCAGGTTAAATTGCCGTGTTGGCACTCTGCGATAAATAAGTGGGTTTTGGGTTACAATTTGGGCACTCGGTCTCTAAAAGGTTCACCATCACTGCTCTAGGCATTAGTAAAACATTCATCTTATAGGTTAAAATCACTCTTACACATATATAACCACACACACTGATGTGTGCAAAAGAAGAAAAAATTCACATATTTACAGTTACATTATCTTCATCCTTTCCTCCAAGCGCCGGGATCACGGGCTGTGCCTGGGTGCCATTCGTTTACTCATAAGGGGAGGGAGGCACTTTTCCATTGCATCATTAAGGCACAGCTTCCGGAGCTCTTTGTTTTTTCTTTGCGTCTTTGGGGGCTACAGGAAGCCCTTATCTTCACTGCATAATGACTTCAGGAGCATTTGTCTTTCCTTGGCACAGGCATGGGTTAGCTCACCCAGGAAGGAGGAGCGGTATTTGCATATTGAGGAGGGGGCTCCCCCCCTTGTACCCAAGTCATCATGGGTAAAATTATCAGGAGTTATAGCAGCATTTTAGGAATGCATAAGGCAATAAAAATATACTAGATGGTTGCAGACTTGAGACATTGCATTTAAGGTGTCCAGGTCTGCACTGTATTTGTTACAGTAGAAGATTAACAGTAGCATAGAATGGTGCTGGAGCGAATCCTGTGCCCTGGTCTCATAGGGCAAAACCATTCTCCCCCTATGGGGGAGAGAGGCCTCCGGTCCAAAACCCCGAACTCCAGGGAGGCAGAGCAGCTACTGGCCTACCAGGCTGGGCCTACGTCCGCTCCCATGCCCTGCAGAGCTTGGGTTCAAGGGAATGGATCTGGGGATTCCTTCCCTTTTTAATTGGAGTCATTATGGCTCTGAGGGAACTCTGGCCAGGAGTACCCTTTTTAATAGAAGGCTCCCTTCAGGGGGCCTTCACCCATTACAGTTAAAAGAATAGAAGAAGCGAAACCCCTCCAGGAGGATCTCAATGGATTTTCCCTGGGATGATTGACACACAGACAGACCTTGGACCATGTGCCACTTGACTGGTGTGTGCTTTTTCAGGGCCGGGCATCGCTGCGTATGCAAATAGGTGAGACCCAAGGCATGATGGGTATCTTCTTAGTTTTTACTAAAAACGAGCTTATTTCTTGATAACTAAACACATTTTCACAAAGGTAACAATACATTGGGAGTCTTCTAAAGGGGATGGATGATGGGGCTTGATTTTAGAATGTTTAGTACGCTCACCCTATTTTCAAAAGATGTGAGCAGGCAAGGGCTGGGAGTTCCAACGCTTGGGGAAAACATTCTAATGGAGCTCTTTTGCTCCGGTTGAACCAGAGGCAGAATATATGGGCACACCAGCTGTCACTAGCTGGGATTGCATGCTCATGTCCGCCCATCCATCCTTCAAGCCCGAGCTGTGCATGACGTTGGTGATAGTCATACAGCAGCAGTGGCTACGGGGATGGTGAGAGTTTGGAGGACCCTGACTTCCAGCTGTTCTGCACATCTGCACTCATGGAGTTTGACCTGCTCCTTGAGTTCGACCCAATTTTTCCTCTGGGCCAATGAGCCCTCCCAATCTTGGTGAAAGAATAGACTCTACATAAAAACCAACATACAAACATAGGGGAGTTAACAGACAGAAGACAGGGCAAGTTGATCTTTATTGTTAGGAAGGAAGGAAGAGGGTTAGGGGGGGTTAGGGGGAGGAAACCTTTGGCTCTAGACACCTGAAGGCTGCGTATTGAGCAAATCGGGTGAAGGTTTCTATTTTATTGATTTGTGTTTTGACTCAACACCCTACTCGAATTAATGCAATGCATTGGGCGATCAGGAATCCAACAATAATGACAGTGGGATGTAAGGCTATATTAAACAGTCTAGTCGCTTTTGGGCTTCAACCAAAAAACAATTCCCACCAAGAGTACACCCCTGCGGACTTGATGTCTGCGGAGAGGGCTGAAATGCGGGCTCTGTTTGTGGGAAACGGAGAGGGAGGCGTTGTCTCCAGCCTCTTTAACCTTTAGGAGTTTGTTATGCAATTGTGGGTGCCTTAATAGGCTATGAATCAGTTCCAATCCTATTCCTAACAATACAGGGGTAATGGAGTCATACAGGGACAGTGATAAAGTCATTTCCTGTTAGGTCCATGCTGGAGTGACGAAATTAAAGTCACATTAAAAACATCTATTGATTTTGGCTGCACATACTCTGAATTGACATAGGCATAATTACAAGACATTCTGAGACACACACAGCCTCTACCTAAATAGACAAGGGCTGAGTGTGATTCTTGGATGACATCATACTGATATTGGCCCTCAATTTCCTTCCTAGGGGCCAGACATGGATGGTGTTCCTCTAGCGCCTCATCTTCATATATAAAACCTAGCTGCTCTTTTTGCCTACATCTATTTATATTAATGGTTTGCCAGCTGGTGGGAGTGGCGTTTGCCCATCTATTGCTATCCCGGGCATACAGTACATTGCCTGAGTCTGTTTGTAGTCCAAGAGGGATGACGGGGTAGACAGGGAATGATTCATTAGCATCTACAGTAACAACAATTAAATCTAGTTGCTGGGTGCCCAGAGTAAAAGAGGCATTGACCAAAGACCACCACTGTTCTAACCTAATTACTCCTTTGGTTAGATTTCTTTTCATGATTTGTTTGATTTCAAGAGGGATATTCCCTTCCATTGCCTGTCTGATTATACCCATAGCAGTCACCACGTTGACACCTTGAACATGCGTGTACGCGAGTGCCATGGATTTATTAAATTGCAGGGACTGAACACCTCCAGTGAGGACCCAAAAATCATTTTCCATTATTTGCTCCCAAGCAATGAGGAGAGGGCTAGTGACTTGTATGTTGGATACTGACTTCAAAGATTGGACGATGGGGGTGCCCCTTTTTGCCATGTCTGCAGAGACTTTGGTGACTTTATTTGCTATGATTTTAATGCTGGTGGCATCTAGTGCAGCCATTTTTCTCCTATTGGGGCTACCCAGTCAGAAATGTCGTGCTTCATGCAGGTAAAGGGGCTTTCTTTTTGCCAGATTTGAGTCCGTTGTGTCCAGTCTTGGTGGCTTGGCTGCAGATAAAGGGTGCATACTTTAAAGTGAGAGGAGGTGTCTAGTTTCTTTAAGCTAACATGTACTTCCTTTACTGAAATTTGGGGGCGGATTAAAACTATTTCCTGCTTTTTTTTCCTGCTGATTAAACTTCAGCATATGGGAGCCTATCACAGGGTGGGCTAAATTCCGAAAAATTTGAACTTCCTTGATTAGTGGGTCAAAAATGAGGCTTGTCTTATTGCCTGACCCCAAAAGAAGTGAAAAATTTCCTTCTTGGTGGAGAGTAGTAATAACTAGTATTCCCAGAGCTTTAAACTTCAGTTCCTTTGGGGCTTGTGTGCAGGGGGCACCAGTCAAGCTGACCATCCAATCTGGGGGACCTTGTTGATATAAGTCCTTTTGGACTGCAGTCCAGTTTAGGGGTTTCCATTCAATCTTTTGGAAAGTGAGATTGGTGCCAGAAGGGTCTGTCAGAATGACAGAAAACTCTGCCTCTCAATCCAGGAGGTGGTGGGCGCCAATAGAAATAATGATTTTTAAAGGGTCTCCCATGTTCCATACTGCTGCTGAGACTATAGCGATTTCACATTGAGAGGTGTCTCTGTTAACAGGGACCCACATAGGCATTTAAGAGGGGGTTGGAGGTCTTCTGTTTAGAGGGAGATGGGGAGGCAGGGTTGAGCGATATTGGGGCATGATCCTACAATATAGGGGGACTATGGCCTTAATAGAATCCTGGGCAGAGTGGCAGAATTGCTCCTACTGTCCGGAAAAGTCATTAGTGCAATTCATAAAGAGGATAGGTGGACACTTCCAGACTTCTGTGTGGCCTCTAAACCTATATAGGGTTTGTGAGAGACTACCCGTTCTTGCATGCTTGGTTGTACTGCAGGTTAAATAGTCTCGGTCTGCCCTACTTCCCATGCACCTCCAACAGATTAAGTCTATATTGTGGGTGGTCGGCTGAGCGGCTTGAAGTTGTGCTAAGGGGATGAACAATAAAAACAAAAGGAGAAACATACTTACCTTCCCCTGGATCCTTGCTCCCAAGGAGATAGGACCTGGAAAAGAAAGGAGTAGGGTTCTGTATAGGGTTGTAAAATAACTTTATTATGAAGGTTGTAAAACAGTTAGAAAAAGAAAATAAAAGCATAACATATACACATATTCAGAATACACAAATGGTAATTGCCAAGCGGACTTCAGTTGGGCAATCACTAAAACATGCTTGTATAGAAATATTGCTTTCTAAATTCTCATGCCTTCTCCTGTGATGACATTCTGTGTCTCTGCTTCCTGTTGCAGGCCCCATATGGTCTAGTGTGAGACCAAATGGCCTGAACTACGTAATAGCCATGCCATATACCCACATTCCTTAACACCTATCTGCTAAGAGCCAGACTCGAAGGTTCCTGCCCTACATGGGCCATGCCACGTACACAATGAAGAAAGCTGGAGGGTGGATCACCTCACTGTAGGCGGGGCCCCAGACTTCTAGCCAATCTTCACACACACCTAACTTGCAGCTATGGCAACCAACCATTGAGCACACCCCTGTCTGCTCATGATTGGCTGATGGCCACAGCTAATTATGGCTGGGAAGTGGGGTATAATTCCGTTGGTGTCTATGGGAGTGAGTTCTCTTTTCTTCTCTCCTCCTGTTTTGCTTGCTATTATTGCATCCTGGAATGCTGTCTTTTGGAAACAAAGAGCTGTTTTGTGAACTGTATCTGAACAGACTGAGACTACAGACTTGTGCAAGATGGGATTTCTCTTCAAAATCCCTTGGTACCTACCTTTGCTGCTATTCCATGGACTAGTTTGGACTATTGAAACAGTTGGGTAACTATGATTATGCTTAAATGTGTAGTAAGGGCAAATAGCCATAGGCTTTGTTATTTTGTACCCTCTAGTAGTCTGTTTGCTATGCTTTGTACTGAATAAAGATCATTCTTATTTGTCAATGTCTCTGAATCTGTAACTGAACTCCAAGGCTAAATCTTGTGTCTAACACTGACCACTCAAGCTACCATTGTGAGAGTAAATAGTGTGCACCTCTGGTTAAAGCTGCTGATGTGTAAGTCCCAGATGCCAACTAAGGGACTGAATCTCTGCCCTTAGGCGAGGTGGGGACTCTTGTGAAAAGATTCTGGTGGTAAATTGTTGTGAAGACCAGAGATAGTATAGACTGTCTCGTGGTTTGTTGTTTAATGTGCTGAAATACTGGATTCCCTCGCAACCCTGGACTGGGCTGAGTGGGTTAATCCTGTACAGTGCTGCAACTGTAGCAGCAGGTACTGTCTATTCCATTTCCATCACCCCCCTTGTTTCTTTCAAACATAAGAGTGGAGGAAAGAAACACATTTAAAGGGCCAGGAAGGTTTCTGCTAGATCAAGAAAAGGTTGATAGACAAAGGGATCCGGTAGAGATATCTGTCTAATGAAGACTAGGGGCTGAGAATCTGGTGGTTCATTGCTACCAGGGTCTGGAGGAACTGAGGAAGGCTGGGGGACCAGATCCCCTTTCCACAGTTTCAGTTGGGAGGAATGAAAAAAATTGTGCCAGATTTCCCCATGGTTGCGTGGAATAGCAACCTTGTAGACAGCTGGGCTGATACAGGATACAATAGGGACCGGACCTTCCCATTTGGCTTGCCGAGCGTGTCCTTTTTGTGAAAATTTCCCGTACAAAACTTGTTGGCCTGGGTCCCAAACTTGTGGATTCCTGACCCAGCCTAGTTTTTTGTCTACAGCTAGCTGACTTTGTCCTAGGATGCATGCCACTTGAACATGTATGCAGAAGTTTTCTCTTATGAGATCTTCTACCCATTGATCATTGACCACTTTGGATCCAGAGCAGTTGGAAGTCCCGTGTCTATCCAGAAGGAGTCAGGGAGTAGCATTTTCCTGCCAGTCATGACCATATAAGGGGAATATCCATGCATTGCTGTAGTCCCTCAGATAGCCATGAGAATTATGGGAAGCTTGACATCTCAGTCTCTTCCTGTTGAGTTTACAACTTTGTGCAGCGCTTCTTTGAGAGTGCAATTGGTGCATTCTATGGCTCCAGAAGATTGGGGGTGGCCTGCAATGTGGAATCTCTGTTGGATCCCTAGGGCTCTACAGAGTCCTGTGTGACCTCCCCAAGGAAGTGACTTCCAAGGTCCTTATCGATGACCCTTGTGATACTCAAGTGAGACCAAATATTGTTAAAAAGAATTTTTGTTGTAGTGGCTGCAGTATTATTTTTACAAGGGAAGGCTTCGATCCAATTGGAAAAGCAATCGATGATAGTGAGGCAGTAGTTATTTCCTCTGGCTGTTTTGGGTAGGGGGATGATGATATCAAATTGTATGCGCACCCAAGGTCCCTCTATATGTTGGTGCTGGATAGGTGATGGGTCCGGAGGGGACGGTATTTACCATAGTGCAGGAGAGACAATTGTCTACCCAGTGGGCTACCTCTTGGCACATGCCGGGCCACCATCTGACTTCTTTCACTGTGTCAGGTCCTTACCTCTGTGACCCTGCTTGTGCATAAACTGTATCACATCTCTCCAGACCTCAACTGGTATGACCCAGTGGAGGGTGCCTGTGCTATCTATTGCCCAAACTACGCCTTCTTTTTCCTCTATTTTGTATTTGCCGGAGGGGTCTTTCCCCTTATGCAAGATTAGTGACATCAGCGTCATTTCGTTGAAGTTCCCCAAGATCTACAAACACTGGGGGAATGGGGGGTTGAGAATGGCTAGCACTTCTGGTAGTGACAGGTTGAAGGGGATAGGTGGAGTCCTCTGGGGGTGTCTCCATGTAGGCTGCTTGTTTCACTCCCTTACACCAACTCCCCCTCACACCTCTCACCTCTTACTGTCCCCAAGAAAGCTCATGGCAAACGTCAATCCAGATACACCAATACTTCAAGGAGGAGACAACTTAGGAATATGGCAAAGACATTTGCATGTAGTACTGCTGCAGGGTGCTGAGCTGTGCAGGCCAGGTACCAGCGAGATCACCCTGAGGTGCTCAGAACAACACAGTCTCCATAGGAGCAAAACAATCAAGGAACACTAGTACAGAGGCCATCACTTTCCTGGAAGGTGGCAGGAGTTGACTTAACAGACGACTGCTTCTTAAATGGACAGTTCTATGTTGCCTGCTCCACAGTGAGCTCACCAAGCAGCCTGGTGATCCTAGCACCTGAGGGCAGAACCACTAATGTGGTCAACAGAGAGGTCCTTCAGTAGAGAGAAAAAAGTGCATATGTCTCCCTTCATTTTTTACACTACAATCTTCTCCATTAGAATTCTTACACCAAATGTAACATTTCAAACTTCACATCATCACTATTATAACCGGATTTACAGAACTTAAATACCGTAGCGAAGCATGGGTATCAGCAGGCCCGTAGCCAGGATTTTTTAAATTTGGGGGGCCTTTAGATAAGTCAGGGGACACCCTGCACACACTCCTGCACCCCCCAAAGGAGTGCCTGGGCTGTATGGGAAGTCGGAGGGCCTTGGTGGTAAGTCGGGGGACCAGGCCCCAAATTGCCCCACTGTAGCTATGGGCTTGCATATCAGGCTAGTATTGAATATCTAAACACATACAGCATTTCAAAAAAATGTTTAAAATAATGTAATGCACATCATACAGTCACATGAAACACAGATTGATGATACTTAAAGTGGTCCACAAGCACAAGCCCTTCTAGGGGCAATAACAGTCCATAGAGAAAGTACTGTCCAGTATACCTGATGGTAGTGTATGTTATTTTAAGACCATTTCGAAGACAATCTTTCATCAAAGGGTATAGTGAGTCAAGGTAGGTGCACTGACCATGCACACATCAAAATGCTATTTCTTATAAAGTGGAGTCCAAGGCCTCTTAGCAAATTCTTTTTGCCTGCTAGACTTGATACCATTGCTAAGAGGCCTTGGACTCCAGTTAATAAGAAATAGCATTTTGATGTGTGCATGGTCAGTGCACCTACCTTGACTCACTATAGAAGTCAGTCGAGAAAGATGGCGACATGAGTGGGGCCTGCTACTAGAGGCCTAAGAACATTAAAATTAGCAGATTCTTCGTTAAGTTACTAACTTTGGGACAGCCTCACATGCTGCTCTGAGATGTGAGAGCAGAGAACCCAGACTTGTGAACTATTTTCTCCTGTCCCAGTGGGGCTCACAGAACAGCCCCCCGGTGCTCAAGACCATCCTAGCTTGGGATAGACAAACGGATAGTGCCTCAGACTCACCCGGTGAGTGCGTCAGTGATCACTGGGCATGCAGTGGTTGCCGGCCCCCGTCAGCTTAGTTTGCTTGGCGTGATTGCCATATTGGGACTGCCTGCGACTGCGGCTGCTGTTTGCTGTTGTGGCCTTGTTTTCCTCCCGTTTCCTGCTTCCCACTGTGGTCTGCCCTCTCTTGAAAAAACCATCCTTGGACCCGTCCAAATTGGCTATCGGCTGGTTTCCAATTTGCCCTACTTGGTGGTGATACAGTTACAGGGTTGTTTGGATGACACCTCCGCATTAGACACCTTCCAGTCTGGCTTCTGACCAGGCCACGGGACAGAGACGGTACTGGTTGCCCTCACAGACAACCTCACAGACAACCTCCAGGGGCATCTGGATCGGGGCGGTTTGGTCGTGTTGCTGTTGTTAGACCTGTTGGCAGCTTTCAACACGGTCTACTACCAACTACTGACCCACCGCCTCACCGACACCGGGATTCAGGGGTTTGCCTTGCAATGGCTCTCCTCATTCCTCCAGGGTTGGGGACAAAGGGTGGCTCTTGGGAAATGGCTATCCTTAAGGCACCCGCTAGTTTGCGGCGTGCCCCAAGGAGCTATGCTTTCCCCGATGTTATTTAACATCTATATGCACCCCCTTGCCCAGATTGCCCGAAGTTATGGGCTGGGTTGTCACCAATATGCGGACGACACCCAGCTCTATCTGCTTTTGGACAGCCAGTCCAACTCTAGTCCAGAAGATTTGAACCTGGCATTGAAAGCCGTGGCTGGTTGGCTTAGACTGAGTAGACTGAAATTGAATCCGATGAAGATGGAGGTCCTGTGTCTGAGTCGGGCTAGGCCAAGGGTAGGGACCCCACTCCTGACCTTCAATGGGGCACCATTGGTGCCAGCGTCAGAGGTTAGGAGCTTGGGAGTGCTCCTGAATGCCTCTTGAATGATGGAGGCCCAGGTAGCAGCCACTGCGAAGTCAGCCTTTTATCATCTCCAGCTGATCAAGCAGTTGGTTCCTTTCCTTGAACGCAATGATCTGGCAACAGTGATCCATGCAATGGTCACCTCGAGATTGGATTACTGCAATACTCTCTACATGGGGCTGCCCTTGTCCCAAATCCAGAGGCTGCAGCTGGAGCAAAAGCGGCCTGTCAGGTTCCACAGCCAACAACGGAGTACACGCTTATCAGAAAGGTTATACTTTATTGAAGAGCTATAGATGCATTAACAAAGCACTGTTAAGAATTGCGTCACCCCTACAAGCATAATGAGATATAGGGTATTTGTATGCACCCCCCCTTTCCTTAGGCCAATTAGCCACATTCCCATGTGTGGGAGAAGGAGCCCCAGGCCGTTTGAGCCAAAGCTGGGAACCAACAGCGCTCCCACGGTTCTCTCACTCCTAGACACCACACCACCTGCATGGCTGTAGATAAGCAAGCGTTACAGAAGAGAAGAAGCACAGACAGAACGCCGCAGTACTTTATACACAGGTCATCTGACCCCTCCCGCTGCCATGGCAGCATAGCTGCCATGGCCAGGCTGTTGTTGGGTCTCCCTATGTGGGAGGACATCCAGCCTGTGCTAAAAGTGCTGCACTGGTTGCCTATAGCATACGAATTCGGTTCAAGATGCTGGTTTTGACCTTTAAAGCCCTATATGGTCAGGGGCCTACATAACTAAGGGAACGCCTTTCCCCTACTACAATTGGGGTCCCAAAAC
>NW_015170974.1:162376-167109 GCF_001447785.1 Gekko japonicus | reverse complement strand
GTCCTAGAGAAGCCAGGCTGGCTGTGACGAAGGCCAAGACCTTTTCAGTGGTGGCTCCACGCTGGTGGAATGAACTCCCAGATGACATCAGGGCCCTGCGGGACCACTTAGAGTTTCGCAGGGCCTGCAAGACGGAGCTCTTCCACCAGGCCTTCGAGTAGGGAGCCGCCCTAATAAATAAAATCAGGACCCTGGCCCCAAATTAACATCATTATTCATATGCCAATATTAGACTTTAGATGCTGCTACTACCACCATTGGCTACAAAGAGCACTAGCACTTTACGCTGTTGTTTTATTACTGTATTATTGTATTGTACTACTGTGGTTTTATTGAACTTGTTTTATTGTTTTAAAATGTTCTGTACGCTGCCCTGAGCCACTTAGGCAGGGAGGTTGGGATACAATAAATAAATAAACAAACTGATGAAGGATTGTCTTTGATGAAGGATTGTCTTCTAAACAGTCTTAAGATAACATAGGCTACTGTTGGAGTATACTGGACAGTATTTTCTCTATGGACTGTTATTGCCCCTAGGAGGGCTTGTGCTTGTGGACTGGTTTGGATTATACCACTTTAAGTATCATCAATCTGTGGTTTATGTGACTATATGAAGTGTATTACATTTTTTTAAAATTCTTTTGAAATGCTGTATGTGTTTACATATTCAGTGTATGCCTATGAGTATTACTACTTGTCTTTAAAAATTTGGGGAGACTTTCAACCTTTTCATTTCTAGATTTACACTCTCCCTTTCTGGTTAGTTTTGCATTCTGGAAAAGGTTTGCAGTGAATCTCAACAGGATCCTCATGCTTCGTATTAGCAGATCTTACAGATATGATGCATGGAAGGGGGCAGTGTTCTTCTCCTTTAGCCCAAAATTTCTCATGGCAAAAAATCTGTAGGACAAGAATTATCCAGGCTCCTATAGGAAGATTAAAAGAAGGCTTCAAATAGGCATTATGACAGGTAAGAAAACAAAGTAAGCTCTGCACTAGTCGCCCTCCTAGGTCTGGCCAATACTGAATTCCTGACCAGCACCTCAAGTGATGAAACCTAACAATGCCAGCCTGGTTGAAAGTCTTGGCCATTTTCTTGCAAATTAACCCAGCTTTTTGGAATTGGAACCCAGCTTTTTGGGAACTCTCAGATTGCCCTTGTGTTCAGTCAGCTCTGCATTATACAACATGGAGTGCAGTTACTGAGACTGCTCTTAAATTTCATTTAGGGACCAGGGGAGAAATGTTTTGATTTATGAAATAATATCTTTCTCCTTTTCTGCAGTAAATATGTGGTGAGCAGAAGAGTAGATTCTCATTCATATCTTACCTCAGGGCATGTTCTGTAATAACATCACTCAGTTTGCAATATAGACAACAGCTTGGGAAGAAGTAAAGGGAATTGAAGCATTGTCGAAGGTTGCTGTACTGTACTTTGGAGAAAGGACATGCAGCACAACCCATGTTTGGAACAATAGAGGGAGGGCATCAAGCTACAGCCCAAGGTGCTCAAGCTTTCCCACAGGCTCAAATTATTACACAATCCCACTTCGGATGGGGAGCTGATTTTTTTCCTGACAAATTTTAATCAGCTCAGCTTCTGTTGCTCTAGTGTTTAATTATATGGAAAGCCAATCCATTAAGAAGATTTTTTTTTTGCATGGGTGTTTATTAAAATGTTGGAGCTCTGACTCAGCAAAATTGCTCCATGGTGACAAACTCACATGGAAAGCAATGAATCCCATGCATCATTCATTAGTCTGGGGATCTGAAATTTGTCCGTAGGTAATACAAGTAGGTCCCATTGCAAGACACTGGAAGATGCTCTGCAGAGCCACTTGTAGTTTTCCTGTGTCTAGATTGTTATATCATAAACAGCCACCTCACAGCTACTGCTAGAGTGTGAAGGAATTATAAAACCACCACTGGACAGAAATTTCTCCTGCCATGGGATGGAGAGGAATGAGGAAGTTCTGGTAATGAAGATTCTTCATAGCCACCAGTGTATTATGGGATATGCCACACCTAAGCAAGTAGATAATCTCAAAGGTTCAATTGGAGTAATTATTTTGGATACAGAAATGGGTTCCTCATTTGCTCTACCTTAAGGAGTCTCATAGTAGCTTACAATCATATTCACTTCCTCTCCCCACAACAGGATCCATGTGACGTAGGTGAATCTGAGAGAGTTCTGAAAGAACTGTGACTGGCCCAAAGAGTCTGCTACTCTTACCAATACACCACGCTGGAAACTTGAGGCCATCCAATTTCTCTGATTCCTTTATATTATACTAGCCTGATACCTGTGCTTCACTATGGTATTTAAGTTCTGTAAATCCAGTTATAATACTGATGATGTGAAGTAACATTTGTTGTAGGAATTCTAAAGGAGAAGATTGTAGTGTAAAAAATGGAGTGAGACATACGTACTTTTCCCTTTCTCTACTGAAGGACATTTCTGTAGACCACATTGGTGGTTCTGCCCTCAGGTGCTAGGATCACCAGGCTGCTTGGTGAGCTCACTCTGGAGCAGACAACATAGAACTGTCAATTTAAGAAGCAGTTGTCCATTAAGTCAACTCCTGCCACCTTCCAGGAAAGTGATGGCCTCTGTACTTATGTCCCTGGATTGTTTTGCTCCTATGGATTGGAGACTGTGTTGTTCTGAGCACCTCAGGGTGCCTGGCCTGTGCAGCTCAGTGCCCCGTAGGTGTACTATGTTCAAATGTCTTTGCTGCATTCCTAAGTTGCCTCCTCCTTGTAGCATTGGTGTATCTGGCTGGATGTTTGCCATGAGCTTTCTTGGGGTCAGTAAGAGGTGAGAGGTGTGAGGGGGAGTCGGTGTGAGGGAGTGGTAATGTGGAGGGAGACATGCATCAAAATGGCCTGTCCAGTATAGGGAGGGAGGGGAGGAGTATTCTAATGGAGAAGATTGTAGTGAAAAAAATGAAGTAAGACAAACATACTGTTCCCCCTCCCCCCATCTACTGTACTTGTGTTCCTGGATTGTTCTGCTCCTATGGAGACTGTGTTGTTCTGAGCATCTCAGGATGATCTTGCTGGTACTTGGCCTGCACAGCTCAGTGCACTACAGAAGTACTATGTGCAAATGTCTTTGCCGCTTTCCTAAGTTGCCTCCTCCTTGTAGCGTTGGTGTATCTGGCTCGATGTTTGCCAGGAGCTTTATTGGGGGCAGTAAGAAGAGAAGAAGAAGAGAAGAGATTGGATTTATACCCTGCCCTTCACTACCCAAAGGTGTCTCAGAGCGGCTTACAAACTCTTTTCCCTTCCCCTCCCCACAACAGACACCCTGTGAAGTAGGTGGGACTGAGAGAGCTCTGACAGAAACTGCTCTTTTTCAAGGACAGCTCTTATCAGAACTGTGGCTTGCCCAAGGTCATCCAGCAGCTGCAAGTGGAGGAGTTCTCCCAGATTAGAGTCTGTGCACTTAACCACTGCACCAAACTGTCTGGTAAGAGGTGAGAGGTTGAGTGGGAGTTGGTGTGAGGGAGTGGTGATGCGGTGGACATTTCTTCAGGTTCATGAGGGAGGCATGCATCAAAATGGCTCCTAGAAAGGTCCTTTACTATCTCCTCATGAACATTCATTAATTGCCATGCTGGCTTTTTTTGAAAAATGTCTATTCAGGAGTCTTTAATGGCTGATTTCTGTAACTGTCCTCAACTCTCTGCAGTCTCATCTAATTGTGTTTAGATCCACAGCTGAGCAATCCGAGGGAGGTGGGTGCAAACAGGCAGGTTTTACCTCAGAACTCTGAACTACACAATTGACCAATCGGGCGAGGGGGCGGGCAAGGAGGCAGCAGCCTGCCAGGAACATGGAAAACAATTGGGGGAACACATTTTGCCCCTTTTTTACCCCCTTTGTTGAGGGGTTGACATCATGGTAGGAATGCACTCCCCTTTTTTGGTTTCTTGGTGCAGGGGCTTGGCTTGGGCATTGAATTTTGGGGAAAGGGCATACCCCCCCCTCTTTTTTTTACAAAAATACTTTTTATTTATGTTACATTTTAGAACTGGGACATAACTACATATTCAAAACACCATCCGAACAATCAGATATTAAGCAAGTTCATATGAACCAGTTTTTTAGAACCCACATTGTAAGAAGTTAAGTAACCTAGTAAAGGAAACCAGTTGTCTACAAATCTGGGGTATATTTTCATCATGGGTGGGAGTGTGGCTCAGTTGGGCCACCAGCATTGCTAAGGTGATCCTGCTGGGGTGGTGTCCCTGGTGGATGAAAGTACCCTGGACCTGCTCCTACACCTGACAAACACCTGCGTGGCTGGTGTTGGGGGGGGGAATTGTATTTAAAGGCAGCGGGGAGGCTGGGCCAGCAGCAGAGCTAAGGCAATCCTGATGAGCAAACCTCCCCGACAGCTGTAAGCATCCCACGTCCTCTCCTACACCTTACAGGCAGCTGCCTGTCCAGTGTAGGAGGAGGAGGGGGGGAGTATTAGAAGCCACTGTGGCTGGGCCAACAGGATCACTAAGGTGTTACTGCTGGGGTGGGCTCCCTGGTGGCTTTAAGCACCCTGAAATTGCTGCTGCACCTGACAGACAGCCGCCTTTTAGGTGTAGGAGGTGGAGGAGAGTGTGTTGGAAGCCATCAGAGAGGCTGAGCCAGCAGCATTACTGCACCTCACAGGTGGTTGTTGGCCATTCCTGATTTCCTCAACTGTCCTTAGCTCTCTGCAGTCTCCTGTAACT
>NW_015170974.1:162135-162307 GCF_001447785.1 Gekko japonicus | reverse complement strand
GCCACTGTGGCTGGGCCAACAGGATCACTAAGGTGTTACTGCTGGGGTGGGCTCCCTGGTGGCTTTAAGCACCCTGAAATTGCTGCTGCACCTGACAGACAGCCGCCTTTTAGGTGTAGGAGGTGGAGGAGAGTGTGTTGGAAGCCATCAGAGAGGCTGAGCCAGCAGCATT
>NW_015170974.1:159978-160096 GCF_001447785.1 Gekko japonicus | reverse complement strand
AGAAGAGAAGAAGAAGAGAAGAGATTGGATTTATACCCTGCCCTTCACTACCCAAAGGTGTCTCAGAGCGGCTTACAAACTCTTTTCCCTTCCCCTCCCCACAACAGACACCCTGTGA
>NW_015170974.1:115002-159766 GCF_001447785.1 Gekko japonicus | reverse complement strand
AGTTGGTGTGAGGGAGTGGTGATGCGGTGGACATTTCTTCAGGTTCATGAGGGAGGCATGCATCAAAATGGCTCCTAGAAAGGTCCTTTACTATCTCCTCATGAACATTCATTAATTGCCATGCTGGCTTTTTTTGAAAAATGTCTATTCAGGAGTCTTTAATGGCTGATTTCTGTAACTGTCCTCAACTCTCTGCAGTCTCATCTAATTGTGTTTAGATCCACAGCTGAGCAATCCGAGGGAGGTGGGTGCAAACAGGCAGGTTTTACCTCAGAACTCTGAACTACACAATTGACCAATCGGGCGAGGGGGCGGGCAAGGAGGCAGCAGCCTGCCAGGA
The DNA here is from genome assembly GCF_001447785.1 of Gekko japonicus. Lineage (NCBI taxonomy): Eukaryota > Metazoa > Chordata > Lepidosauria > Squamata > Gekkonidae > Gekko > Gekko japonicus. Next base: position 159,426 of record NW_015170974.1, on the reverse strand, counting down.
ACATGGAAAACAATTGGGGGAACACATTTTGCCCCTTTTTTACCCCCTTTGTTGAGGGGTTGACATCATGGTAGGAATGCACTCCCCTTTTTTGGTTTCTTGGTGCAGGGGCTTGGCTTGGGCATTGAATTTTGGGGAAAGGGCATACCCCCCCCTCTTTTTTTTACAAAAATACTTTTTATTTATGTTACATTTTAGAACTGGGACATAACTACATATTCAAAACACCATCCGAACAATCAGATATTAAGCAAGTTCATATGAACCAGTTTTTTAGAACCCACATTGTAAGAAGTTAAGTAACCTAGTAAAGGAAACCAGTTGTCTACAAATCTGGGGTATATTTTCATTGTGGGTGGGAGTGTGGCTCAGTTGGGCCACCAGCATTGCTAAGGTGATCCTGCTGGGGTGGTGTCCCTGGTGGATGAAAGTACCCTGGACCTGCTCCTACACCTGACAAACACCTGCGTGGCTGGTGTTGGGGGGGGGAATTGTATTTAAAGGCAGCGGGGAGGCTGGGCCAGCAGCAGAGCTAAGGCAATCCTGATGAGCAAACCTCCCCGACAGCTGTAAGCATCCCACGTCCTCTCCTACACCTTACAGGCAGCTGCCTGTCCAGTGTAGGAGGAGGGGGGGAGTATTAGAAGCCACTGTGGCTGGGCCAACAGGATCACTAAGGTGTTACTGCTGGGGTGGGCTCCCTGGTGGCTTTAAGCACCCTGAAATTGCTGCTGCACCTGACAGACAGCCGCCTTTTAGGTGTAGGAGGTGGAGGAGAGTGTGTTGGAAGCCATCAGAGAGGCTGAGCCAGCAGCATTACTGCACCTCACAGGTGGTTGTTGGCCATTCCTGATTTCCTCAACTGTCCTTAGCTCTCTGCAGTCTCCTGTAACTGTTTTTTTAACCTCAGAACACTGAGCTCTGCAGCTGACCAATCAGAGAGTGGGGGGTACAAGGAGGCAGCAGCGTGGCAGCCACATAAGATTCAATGGGGGAGCACATTTTACCCCTTTTGACCTCCTTAGGGGTCGAGTTTCTAAAAATTCCTTTTTAACGAGCATCTATACCATGGTAGGAGCGCTCTCCCCAAATTTGGTGTTTCTAGGTCCAGCGGTTTGGCCTGGGTGTTGATTTTACAGTGAGGGGACTTTCTTTTATATATATAGATGTACCATGAGCTTAAGCAGTCTTTTTATGAATCTTTCTCATACACAGAAATAGGTTTAATTTGATAGATCTTTCTCGTACACACAGATAGGTTTGATTGTGGTCCGGCGAGCTTTATGGATTATAAAATAAATTCCAAAATGGAGAGATACTTACAAGTAGGCAGAAAATGGATGATTGCTTAAAAATCAGTGGATATACCACAACTAGAAAAGCTAAGACCTGAGAAACAGGCATATCTGAAAAGATGATTGGCATAGGTAACCATTCCTGGCAAATATGTTTTTGATGCATTAAAGCTGGGCTTGTCTTTGGCTAAGAAAATCTGAATTTGCACATATCTACAGATTAATGGAAAACACTTTTTTGTTGCACAAAGAGGTGCAGTTGAGCTTCTAAATCTTCAGTTGCCTAGATAGTACTTATAAACTTACAGGAGGGGAGTATTTATTTATTTATATTTCACTTTATTTATAGCCAACTTTTCTCACTGAGCCTCAATGCACATTATGCAATATAAACCAATGCAATTGATAGGATGATACATCTAATTTGTTCATAAATGTTCAGAAATAATCTGAAACTAAGAGTGAGCAGTGTTTCCATGTTTTCAGATGACATAAAATTATTCAGGTTGGTAAAAACCAAAAATGATGATGATTTATTCAATTTGTTAATCGCTGTGGCTATGTACAAGGGGGCATAATGCCATAAAAATATACAAAACTTTAAAATTCAGTGTACAGTTTGATAAAACTATGAGAACCAGAATAAAAAGATCCAAGATGGCAACTTATAAATTTTCTATCCCAATTCTGGACTACCTGGCCATTTTCTGGGCATGGGGGAGAGGGAACTCAAAACAGAAAATATGCAAGTGAGGAGAAAAAAGGGGTGCCACCCAAGAAAAACAGTTGCTGCCCTCAACCAAAAGCATGGAGGAACATGTCTGCCTTACAGGCCCTAAGGAATTGCATAAGATCCCACAGGACCCTGGTGTCTTTTGGCAGAGTTCCACCAGGTCAGGTCAAGGACAGCCAGACATCCCTAGGGCCAGGGATCACCAGCAGGTTGTTATCGGTATAGCACAAACCTCTCCTGAAGAGCACAAACTGTTAGCCAAATTGCCTTAATTTTTTAATTAATATGGGGGACGTTATGATTATTAATTGGCAATAGGCAAATTAGGGAGCAAACACCATGTATACAGAGGTCCTGCTTTTTACTGTAGCTACCAGTAAGAGACACGGAGACTGGATTCAATATAAAATTGATATATTTTACTGAAGGATATTCATCATTCAAATAATACACAAACTCACACACTCTTATACAGTTACTAGGAAATAAAGATAGATAATAAGCACATTCGCATTAGCAGGATATTCATTGTTTGGGTAATAGTTACCTGTCCTTGCTGATTGAGTTGTTCCAATGGAAGGGGGGGGAGAATTGGAAATAAGGAAACGTGTCCTGAACTGGAAGGAACATGTGGAACTCTGGCTGCAGACCTAGAGTCAAAGATGGAGGGAGGGTATTGGGATAGCAAGCTGGACGTAAGAGGGGTAAAACTTAGATAGGGGTCGTAGTAGAGAGAGCAAGCATGTGGTTGGGTATCACCTTTTATAAGGTGGCATGGGGGGCAGGTTGAGTTGGCTACATCCCCTTATGATACCTCCTGTTAGTCCGTCCCATAAAACATACTATTGGGTAGAAAGAAAGGGGGAGGAGAGCTAGGGGATGGTCAATATTGAGAGCTAGTAACTTAATCTAGGAACTGGCACCTGGATGAAGAGGAAATGAGTAATCAGGCTAGGGCTATTGTCTCTTGATGGCCCTAGCCGGGTCATTGATGGGTGATTGATTAGTTGCCAAGCAACCGCAGGGAGAGTCTCTTGATTATGTGCAGAATTGCAGGTAGCCGGAGGAGGGGGAAAGGGGTTACCTGCGTGTAACAGATGGAGCTCCTAATGGTTTTTGGAGCTCTTTGTCCTTGTGCCTGGGCATGGCATGGCATTATGCAGGCTAAGGAACTGGTCTATCTCACAACAGGTAAGAGGGCAGGTAACCTTGAAGAACCACTGGAACAGGAACGCAAAGGAAGGTTTTCTTCTCTCAGATGTGCAGTCTCAACTGGCATCATATTGGGTCACAATGCAGTACAGTCCCTCAAGCATATCTTTTGCATAGTCCATTTTTATCACTTATGAGCTGTAGTCCATAAGAGCACATTAAGTGCCTTGCAGGGCAACATTTCCCCCCCTTGGGACCCTGGAGACAGCCGTCAGAAGGGTCACATGATCAGGAACACACAATGTCTTCTGGCGGTCTGGTCTTCTATCATCTGGGTGTTGCAGGACCCAGGTGCCACTATCTACACTAACAAGTTGACAGACTTAAAAAACCTAATCTTCAAAAAGGCCAAATTACCCTTGAAACATCTCAGCCAACCAGGGCTGTCAAGTATGGCCCAAAAACGGTATGACATTTTATTAATACTTATCAACATTACAACCGTGAGGTAAAGGAAGCTTAATAAGGCTTTAAAAATTCAACCGTTAATAAAATAACACTTGAAAAGCATTTTTTTCTTATAAAAACTGCAACCGCTAATATTTAAAAGCTAAATTAGGCTAAAAAGGCTTAGTTAATAAAAATGCACATTCTACACTTTAAACTCATAAAAGCATGAGATAAAATACAAGCACTAATACATATGCGCATAAGAAGTCGTAAATTATATTTGTTTTCCTTCGTCCTTCCCTCCGATGGCACTTAGGGATTTCCTTCAGTCCTGAAGTGCGCCACTGAGCTATTAAGGACAGGAGGGAGGCACTCGATACATTGTTGCTACAAGTGCACAGCACCAGGAACTCCGCGATCTTCTTGGAGTTTTCGGGGGTTACGGAAAACACCAATCTTTGTCACACAATGACTTTGGAAGCTCTCGTCCTTTCTCGGCACGGACACGAGTCAGTTCAGCTGAGAAGGAGGACAGTGGTTTGCATATTGGGGAGGAGGCTTGTTCCCAAGGCATCGTGGGTACCACTTCTTTTGGGTTACAGTAACATTTACTTTACACATCATGCAACAAAATACAGTTTAGGGTGGATAGCACTCATACCTAATATCACATGACTCTTGGGGTGTATTACAGTAAATACACAAAATAGCATCCATTCCATGAACTGAGGTTAGAGCAAGGTCCATACTGTGGTTTGGAGGGGCAAAACCATCTTCCCCTTTGGGGGAAGGAGAGTTTCCCAGTCTGTAGCTCGAACCTGGGGCTTTGCACACAGGAGCTTCCTTATGGGGGCTACGCCAGCCCAGCTGTGAAAGCATTGAGTTCGTGGGTATGGACCGCGGAGACCTCCTCCCATTTTAATTGGAGCCATGATGGCTCTGAGGGGACTCGGACCAGGAGTACCATTTTTAATAGAAGGCTCCCTTTGGGGGCCTTCACCCATTTCAGTTAAAAGAATAGAACATGCTTTCCCCCTGAAGGAATACCTTGGTGGTTCCTTCTTACTTTGATTGGCATTAGAGTTATTCCTTATATGGCTCGGGTTAACGGAGATATCCGAGCTCTTTCGGGGATGGGGGCTGTCATGTATGCAAATGTCAGATTTAGAAAAACATGATGGGTACCTCTTTCTTTTTATGCAACAATAATTAATTGGGGCCAGGATACATAAAATTTCAGCACATTAATAATTCATATTGTTCCTATACACAATATAAGATACAATAGGAAAGTTTCTGGGAACAAATGATCGTTCACTGCACTCTTAGGAGGTGTGGAGAGGATAGGGCTCTGTGGACTTGGGCTTGCAAAATTCAAGCGCTGAGCCTTGCTGCTCAGTAGAGCCAGGGGCAACTGTCTGGGCACCCTCCACTGCCATGCAGGGAGGATTGCACACCCAGAATACGTCATCCATAGTCCCGAACCCGATGTCTACACTGCCAGGTGCCTGTGAGATTGGGATGGAGGAGCCACCGATGGCACCCGGCAAGGAAGCTTCCATTCAGGGATGGCATTGGCAGGTTTGACCAGGTCCAGGTGTAATCCACATGAGAAGTTTCTAAAAACCTCTCCATGCATGAAGCACCCAGTCCAGAATATGGTCGTCTCTGCCCGTGAAAACCCCCTGGTTCGATAACAACTACCTCTGAGCTTTATAGCCCTCCAGTCCCAAACCTGTCTAAAGAATAGATCTCAAAAGGAAAGGGGCAAACAACAATAACAGGGGAATAGTAGGGGACAAGAAAGAGAGAGCAAAAAAGGGCTCTCGGGTGTCAGAGACATAGAATCACATGGTTCCCACTTTGGGAATCATCGGGAGAATTTGGTCCTCTCCAGCTTGGGGCTTCCTAGGCTGGCCGGAGGGAGTGGGCACAATATGCATAATGGGGAGAGGCATCCTCCGCCTTCCGTAAGGATTCATGGGTATATAATTTTGGACACAAAAATTCATTTTAATAGCACATTATGATGTGCCCTTCACAAAATGGTATCAGAACCAAAACATTGCAGTTAAGGAGGTCTACTGAACTGGGTACAAAATACAAAAAATTAATAACTATGACAAAAAAAAATTTTGTGAAGGAGCCATCCTTCTTGCAGAAAGGCCAAATCATTCTCCCCTTCGGGGGAGGGAGACGTTGTCTCCTGACTCAGAGCTCGAGTTCGGCACCTCAGTAGACGGAGTGCATCTGCGTTCTCTGTCTATCTAGTTACTGAGTTCAAGGAAATGGGTCAGGAGTTGATCTCCTTTTAACTGGAGCCTTTATGGCTCCGAGGGGACTCTGGCCAGGAGTACCCTTTTTAAACTGAGGGCTTCCTGCAGGAGGCCCTCACCTATTACAGTGGAAAGAATAGAATACCCCAAAACACAAAACCCTTCAGGGGGAAACCCAATGGTCTCTTCCTGGAAGAGGGATGCATGCGTAGACCCTGGCACTGAGAGCACGCACAGTGTTGGCAGTACATCCTTTTTCTGGGCCGGAGTTCGCTATGTATGTAAATACACGCAACCTCTGCGCCTGATGGGTACAGGCCTCAAAGACATAGAGGGGATGTTTATCAAATTTGCAGATGACACGAAGCTAAATGGGATTGCTAATTCTGAAGAAGACAGAGAGAGGATTCAAAATAATCTAGATAGGCTTGAACAGTGGGCTGAGACAAATAAAATGAATTTCAGTAGAGATAAGTGCAAAGTCCTAAAATTAGGTACAAAAAATCAAAGGCACAGATATAGAATGGGAGGGACTTGGCTTGACAGCAGCAGATGTGAAAGGGATCTAGGTGTTCTGGTTGATCACAAGCTAAACATGAGCCTGCAGTGTGATGTGGCTGTGAAGAAAGCTAATGCAATCTTAGGATGCATTAACAGAAGCATTGTGTCCAGATCAAGGGAGGTAGTAGTTCTGCTCTATTCTGCTATGGTCAGGCCTCACCTGGAGTACTGTGTCCAGTTTCGAGCACCACATATTAGGAAGGATGTTGACAAGCTCGAGCGTGTCCAGAAGAGGGCAACCAGGATGGTAAGAGAGTTGGAATCCAAGTCTTATGAGGAAAGGCTGAAAGAGTTGGGTGTATTTAGCCTGGGAAAGAGAAGGCTTAGAGGGTATGTTGTAGGTATGTAGGGCTACCTTTCAACTATGCTCCTGCAGAGTGCATAGGGTTGGACTATATTACCTACAAGGTCCCTTCCAACTCTAACATTCTATGATTCTATGATTCATTATGACATTAAAATGTGTCAGGTTATAGGGTTGGGCGGATTTGGCTTTGGTCAAGTCAAATCTCACTGAGCTTGTTTTCATGGACAATCTAGGGAGGCAGTATATATGGGCATTCTAGCTGTTGCCAGCTGGACCTGCACGCCTAATATTCCTGCCTAATTGCCTTGAACTCAATTGACCTATATGACCAGAGGCTTCCAGAAAGAGGTTCTCCGTCGTCCAGATAAGGCCTTGCTGGATGCTATCTGGCAGTATAGTCCCTTCAGTTCAGTTTGAGTTCTTTTGAATATGTGACAGGAGAATGGCCTGCCATTCTGGAAGGTTGGCATGGCATCCTCGGTTAAAGAGGCAGTATCTACAAAGCACTTGCTAGCCAGTGTTGTTCTATCCTATCTACTGTGGATTGAGCTCGAGGCAATTGTTCCCAAATAATTTTTTTAAGCCCCCGGAGGAGATTTATTATTGCATTTTCTATAAACTACAACGAAAAAAGGGAGAGGAAAACTACATCTATGGGAGAAAGGAAAGAAAACCAAACTAAAAACCCAAGAATAGGAAATCATTACAATAGATTGTATCAGTGTTAATCTAAAATGCTATGATTACATTGAACATAGTCAATCATGCTATATTATTTATCTTTAAAACTATTGTTTTCACTATTTAAAGAGAATCACAAGAGCATCATTAATATCTTTAAGGCCTTAAGGCACAACTCAGAGTCTTTCAGCCTTCATTTTGATTTATCTTTTCTAATCCTTAGTTGATATTCTCGCTTAGGGGCTGCTGCCCCTTTTTCGGAGACAGAATCCTCATCGGAAGTAGCGGAGTTCATTTCCAAACAGCCCCATTGCCAAAGCGATGCATAGCGTCATGTCCTGGCGACGGCAGTGCAATGCATCTCGCCGTCTCCGCAGCAGGGATTCTGCAAAGACATGTGATTCCCCGGCACAATTTGGCAAGATTTGGGAGCCCTACTAACGACATTTCCTGTGGGGACAGGTGCAGCTCAGATTCAATAACTGTTTTCTTGCACAGAGGATGGATAACAGAGTTATGAAAAACTTGGGAGGGAAAAATCCCTTTAGATTGTAGCATTCCTTTCTTTTCGAAAATCAAAGAAGGGATTTTTGGGGAGGAAAAAGTAATCATAACTCTTTGGACTTGCTATGGAGGGCTGAGAGGAGATGTATTCAGTATATCAATCTCTGAGAGTCTTAACAAGGAAGGTAGAAAGGTGAGTTCTTGTTCTAGAGGCACCCATCCAAATAGGGCTTTGTTTCCAATGGCCACAGACAGTAAGGCATACTTTCCTTGGCTGGTAAATGAGTTGGTAGAAATTTTTGTTTGAAAGTTTCCCAAGGGAGTTCACATGCTCATGAGCCTCCATAGAGGCTTGCCTTAAGCTGCCTTGATTCTCAGGAGGCTTTAAAGGTGTAGGGTGTCTACAGTTGTTATTTGTTGAGAATTTATCGATCTTTGTAGACAGGCATTGGATCTGTGAAAGTATATTCTGTGTGCCTTGGAATATGCATTCCACAGTTCTAGCAATCAGGATTAGCAGAGATTCCTCCCTGGGCTGTTCAGCCTCCTCAAAGGAAGGGCAGCATTCCCTCCAGTCAGCCTCCAGGGTCTCAGAGGTCTCAGGGAATTGTTCTAACGTCTCACAGCTGGAGTCCAGTAAAGCAAACCGGTTAGTCGTTTCCACAGCATAAGGTAAAGACTGGATGCTTCCCCCCCCCCGGCAGCATTCCCTCCAGTCAGCCTCCAGGGTCTCAGAGGTCTCAGGGAATTGTTCTAACGTCTCACAGCTGGAGTCCAGTAAAGCAAACCGGTTAGTCGTTTCCACAGCATACATAGGTAAAGACTGAATGCTCCCCCCTCCCCGCAACATTGCCAGCCAGGTAAAAGAGGTCACCAATTTTAGATTGCTTGGGGACTGGCAGAGGAGAAATCTCCAAGTCTCTCTGATGCTTTGCTGGAGGCATAATAAATACACTTCAGTGCAAGCAAAGGTTAATTAATTAGTTCTCCACAGTCTTAAATCTTTCCCAAACTTGACTCCCAATTCCTCAGATAAAAAATTCCACAGTTCTTAGTATCAAAATACACCAGCATCTACTTAGCAGTTGGCTATAAGCCATACACAGTCGACTGAAGTAAAATATTGTTCCAGGAATGAGTCATTAAGAATCTTGTTTCCTACATTGGTCAGACATACAGTTAAAAGCAGCTCAGAGCAATTAAAACAAATAAGCAGATAAATTACCAGAGGGTAATCTTAAGCGTGTTTCCTTGTTGTCACCATTTTGGAATGCCTAATTCCTTTATAAAAGTGTCCTTTTGAACAATTCTGTTTTATACACTTTGTGAAATACCAGGACCATGGTGGGAGCCTGCCTGACCTCCTCAGGCAGGCCACTCCACTGGGTGGGGGGCCATTACAGAGAAGGCATGTCAAGGGTACCGGTCCTGCTGAGGCTGACTACTCCTCAGATGAGGAAGAGGCAGGGAGCAACCCAGCCTCCTCTGGAGTCAGCCTCAACAGTACCTGAGGAGGAAGAGTCCCCAGCAGCTGCACAGGAGGTGTAGCCAGAAGGAGAGACTGATTCTGAGCCTGCCCCAGCACCCTCAGTTGCAGACACCCTGAGACCGGACTCCCCACCTAGTACTCCTGAGTGCCCCAGATGTCGGGCATGCCAGAGGCTGACTATGCAGGAGTGAAGGAGTGCCAGACTGCAGCTCCTGCAAAGGCAACAGGAGAAGCTTTAAGCCTTTGAAGACCCAACTCCCAGGGAAGGGAAGACCTGTTCAAAAACACTCTGTGCACCTGTTTCAGCACAGCAGCAACTCTGCGTACTCAGACCTGTATCTGTGTGTGTAGCAACCACTCCTTGTCCTTGAAACCTGCAACTTTGAATTGACTTCCCGGCTATCTGACCTCTGGCTTTGTTGCTTACCTTGATTTTGGACCATGTTTCCAGCTTCCCGTGTGTAGTCTCTGTGGCACCCAGCCAAGACAGCACAGCTTCCTGCCGCCACCTCCCACTCACTCATCAACATTCCAGCAGTTGCTGGCCGAACTCCTGCTGCTCATTATGGATACTGAAGCTAGGAACACCGTGGCTGCATTGCAATCAGAAAACCAGGCTCTATGTACGCAGATTTCTTCAGTGTTGGCTGAAAGCCAGGCCTTGAAGGGAGAATTGCAACAGGTGATGCAGGCTCTTTCAACAATGCAACAGCAAATGGCAGTCCTTGCCCGTCCTCCCTCAGGGAAATGCCCTGTGGCCTTGCCAGAGAAGTTTGGAGGTAAGCCAGCCAACTTCCCACTGTTCTTGGCACAGTGTAAGCTGTATAACTCTGTGAGGCAGAATGATTTTTCTCATGACAGGACCAAGTTCTCATTTATCTTGAGCCTCTTAAAGGACCAGGCAGCCAAGTGGGCCACACCCTTGCTGGTCTCAGATTCTCCCCTGCTGAATGATTATACTGCCTTCTTGACCCAGTTCCAGGCAGCCTATTCTGATCCCCAGAAGCAAGGGAGAGCCAATAGCCAGCTGAGATGCTTACAACAAGTGAAGGGGTCAGTGGCTGCCTTCTCTGCAGAATTCAAGACCCTGGCTCTGAATTTGAATTGGAACGATGCTGCCTTGCGGAACCAGTATTTAGAAGGCCTGTCTGATGAGGTCCTGGATGAACTGGCCAGGGTGGAACGACCCATGACCCTGGATGCTTTAATTAACCTAAGTCTATAAATCAATGGGCGCTTGGAGGAATGCTGTCAAGCTCAGAGCTGGGGCCAAGGCCAGGCAACCATGCGACCCGCCTTTCCTATGTCAGCCCCTGCAGCTTCAGCGGCGCCAGTTCCAGATAGCACTGGGGAACCCATGCAACTGGGAGCAGCACGACCCCGCCTGACACCTGCAGAAAAGAACCGGAAGCGCCGGGCCAACTTTTATCTCTACTGTGGAGGTTCTGGGCCCTATGCCAACACCTGCCCAGAAAAGCAACACCAGCTGGGAAACACCAAGTCCCAAAGCTCAATGGGCCTGGCTGCTTGGGGCACACAACAGGCCCAGAAAAACCCAACCGTGGAGGACCCCGCCACATGCTGATTCCAGTGCGCTTATACACTCCTGGGGGGCCATGGATCCTGACCCATGCCCTGGTGGACTCTGGAGCATCCCGGTCATACATTGACATCACCTTTGCCACCCACCATCAGGCACCTCCCTGTGAAAAAACAACAGCAGTTCAGGTGGAAGCCATCGATGGGCGGCCCCTGCACTATGGACCGGTCACTCAGGAGACCCTACCCTTGCTTCTGCAGATCCAGCACCACCAGGAGACACTGAAGCTGGATATCGCACACATGCGCCAGTTCCCATTGGTATTAGGGATGGACTGGCTGATCCTGCACAATCCTATCATAAAGTGGACTGCACTGGAGCTCTGTTTTCAGGATCCCTGTCCCCACCTAGGTGAGGCCGCAATCCTGGGAGTGACAGAGTCCACCGAGACCGCCTCTCTGCCTGCTCCTTATGCATCCTACCAGGATGTATTCGAGGCCAAAGGGGCAGACCAGCTCCCTCCACACCAACCTTTTGATTGCGGGATTGACCTCCAGCCTGGGGTGCCTTTACCCATAGGCCGTTTGTATCCACTATCTGAACCTGAACACCAAGCCCTGTGGGAGTTCTTGGACAAGAACCTGCAGCGCGGGTTCATCTGGCCATCCACCTCACTGACCTCAGCACCAGTACTCTTCATGAAGAAGAAATGTGGAGAACTCCAGCTCTGCAACAATTACTGTGCCCTGAATAGGATCACAGTGAAGGACCATTACCCTCTGCCATTAATTCCAGAACTCCTAGATAGGGTCAATGGGGCTCGCCTCTTTACCAAGCTTGACCTTCAAGGGGTGTACAACCTTATCCGGATCCATGCAGATGATGAATGGAAAACAGCTTTTGGCATGCAGTATGGCCAGTACGAGTACCTTGTCATGCCCTTCAGGCTATGTAATGCTCCCGCGGTGTTCCAGCACTACATCCACAAAGTGCAATGGGATCTGATCGAGCATTTCATGATCATTTATCTAGATGACACCCTGATCTATTCCTGCAACCCTAGCCAGCATGTGCAGCACATATGGATGGTACTGCAGCGTCTCCGAGAACACCGGCTCTACACCAAGCCAGACCACCATTGACTTCTTGGAGCATCGCATTTCCCCCAAAGGTATACAGATGGACCCGGCCGAAGTGACTGCAATTCTCTAATGGCAGGAGCCATGGAACCATAAGGACCTCCAATGATTCCTCGGATTCACCAACTGTTACTGGCAGTTTATAAAAAACTATGTCCATGTGACAACTCCTTTGACCCGGCTGCTATGACCTAAAGAACCGTTCCAGTGGAATGAGACGACCCAGGAGGACCTGCTCATAAAGACTCCATGCACCTGCTTCAGCACAGCAGCAACTCTGCATACTCAGACCTGCTTCTGAGTGTGTAGCAGCCGCTCCTTGTCCTTGAATTGACTTCCTGGCTATCCAACCTCTGGCTTTGTTACTTACCTTGATTCTGGACTATGTTTCCAGCTTCCAGTGTGTAGTCTCTGTGGCTACCAGCCAAGACAGCACAAGGCACATGTACAAGCAGTTGTTGATCTTGCCCAAATTCAGGGTGGCACAATGGAGCCCCTGCTCAGATGAGCATAGGTGTCATGGTGGGGCACAGGTGGAGAGGTCGTCTTGCAGATATGAGTGTCCAAGGCCATGAAGGGAGTGTCCAAGGCCATTGAGCTCAGTAACTGATGGACAGACAGTGGAGTGACTGTAAAACAGGTGTAATATGCATGATTCAATAACTTCTCCAGCAGAAATGCTCTGTCCAGGTAACCCCAAGGTTGTTCCAGAAAATGGTACAATAACAATTCCCTTGGGTTTTTGATCCAGCTGCTTCACTTTATTCATGGTGTCTCTGCATCCAATTTCCATCTACACAATCAGAACCTGAAGACCTGTTGTTGATCGTAATGTGCTACGCATAGCAAAATATGTGCTTTCTATAAATGCTGTGGTTTTTGTTCTGACCATATACAGATGAAGAGGCTCTCAAAGTTTCTGGTATGAAGTGGCCCTCGAAGTTTCTGGCAATACATTAAGGCTGTGAGTATTCATGCATCCCCAGCACAATGTAATTTGGCCCCACCAGCTAATGGCACAGCTGTACAGCCGGGGGCCACCTTTGCCTCCTTTGAAGAAGGAAGAGCAGGCACGTGTGCTGAGTCACAGCACACAAGCCCTGCTCAGGGGGTAGAGCCAGCCAGTTAACAGCCAGCCCCACTTCCACCCCCATTCAGTTGCCGCCAAGAGCCTGGTGAGAAAGGAGCTCTGCTCCCTCTCCTAAGCTTCTGGGTTGACCTCTGACCTACCCTTCCTTCTGGAGTGAGGACCTCAGCACGTCGGTGACTGGCAGCGGCTGCAGGGAGACCTGTGGTGGCAAGTGGCAGAGAGGCCTTGGTGGAGGGCATGGCCTAGAGGCTCAAAGGGCCACAGAGGCGGTGGTGGCTTGTGGCTGTGGCCCAGCGGTAGTGAGGCCTGCGGTGGCAGCCTGGCAGTGACGGGTGCCTGCAGCTGTAGCCCAGCAGGTGCACACATCTGTGGCCATGGCTTGACAGTGGGGTGTGCCTGTGCTGGCAGCTCAGGAGCTGCAGGGGCCTGCAGCGGTGGCTCAAGGGTGGTGTGGGACTGCAGCAGCCCAGAGGAAGCTGTTTGGCCTGGCCTCAGTGGGGTCTATTCCGTGGCCCAGCAGCGGTCCTTGCACGGCTGCTTGGAGGCTGCTGCATGGGTCTTCAGTGGCTGCTGCAATACTCTAGGGGGAGCTTTGTCAGCAGCCCAGCAGTGGGGGGTTTGGGGAGTTGGCCCGGTGGATAGCTTGCATTTATATGTGGGGCCTTTAGCTGTGCCTTACTGGGCAGTGGCTAGGGTTGCCAAGTCCATCTTCCACCCCGAGCGGGGGACTTTGGGGGCATCCCCGATGTGATGACATCACTTTGGGGACGTCCGCTGCCCCCCCACCCGGGCGCCGGAACTCCAGAAACGGCAGTTCCCTGCACTTAAAGGAGCCGGCGTTTCCCTTTTAAGCGCAGGAGCTGGCGTTTCCCTTTTAAGCGCAGGAGCCGGTGTTTCCCCTTTAAGAGCAGCCACGTTTCCCTTTTAAGTGCACGAAGCTGGCATTTCCCTGCAAGCCTGATCTCAAGCGGAGATCGGGCTTGGGAGGAAACACGGGTTCCACACACTTAAAGGGAGAGAGTGGCTAAAAGGTTGGCTGTGGGTGTTGGGGGTGGGGCTTCCCCCGACGGCCAACTGGCCAGCGGTGGGTAGAACCCCCCCAAAATGGGGGATCCTTGGCAAACTGGGGGGTTTGGCAACCCTAGCAGTGGCCACTACACCAACCTGCCTTGGGATTGCCAGGCCTTTGTCACCTGGGCAGGGCTCCTCTCTGGCAAAGCAGGCACACCGGGGGCAGGCTCCAGGTGTTCCCAACCCCTCCCCTCTTTTTAAAATTTATTCATTGGGCTAGAAGGAAGGATCGCCCCCCCTTCTGTTATTAGTTTCAGTTTCCATTTCTTCTTTTGAAGCCCAAAGGCTGTAACAGAGTTTTGGCTCACCCTTCCTCTCCCTTTTTTACTGGGCTGGCTGCTTGGGGTGGGGGGAATAAAGCATGGGCAGTTTCCAATTGAATACTGGGGAGGGGGCAGATCCTATCATGGCTCCTAGAGAGGGAATGGGCAAGTCTAAGGGCAAGCAGCCCACTCCTAAAGCCCCCCCAGCGACCTCTCCCCCAGTCTTCGGATGAGGAGTAAGGGGATGTGGTGCAGCAGGACATCTTAGACAGATTGATGGCTTTGAAATAAGCCTCTGGTGTTAATCCCACAGAGCCTGCTAGTAAGGATGTTGGTGCCAGGAAGCAGACAAGGTTTGCTTCTAATACTCAGTTCCAGGTGTCAGTTTTAACACACTTATCTCTTATCGAAGGTAGGGCTGCCAAGCCTTCTGGCTCAGGAGAGGGGAAGAAGAGTGGTGATGTGACCATTGTGGCACCATCTGGATCTGGTGGACTCGACCAGCAGGCTGGGACAGAGGTGGCAATGGCTGGAGCCAAGACCCAGGACCCATCGGGTGTGTCTGGTAGCACACCACGCACCAGCCAAGCTTGGCCTTGGGGACCATGGAGTCAGTCATCTGCCTCCGGGCCCTCCACCTCAGCCTTACCAAATAATCTAGTTGGGGGTTCAGTTCCCCATCAGCAGTGACTTGGGCATCAGGCCAAATCCCTCCTCTGCCACTGTGGAGCAGATATCCAGGGTATGGCCCATCACCTCCCATGGCTCCATGGAGGGGTTGGGGTTCACAGGCTCCTTGGGGCAGACGCCGGCCAAGGATTTGCCATTCGGCAACATGGCATTGCTGTTGGGTGATCATTTGTTGCCAGCCACTTGGGAAAAAATATGCAAGAGACCCAGCTGAGCTCTGAGAAGAAGCAGTAGATAGAGCAGCTAGAGGGGTGAGTGTTTTTTATTTACTTTCAGCTGAGGTGATTTAGCTGAGAGGGTACTGTGTGGGGGTACTGTGTTTGGGAGTGTGTGTGGGAGTTGTGAGTTGTTGCAGAGTCCTGGCTGCTTGAGATAGGGTGTGAAAGGATAATTGTTTGGCTGTAATTGAGTGTCTGGGTGAATTTGAATAGCTGCTGGTCACACCCTCTCCTGGGGGAAGCTTCTATTTAAGGCAGCACCTTGCAAGAGGCACAAGCATCTGCCATGAGCCGAAGGGTGAGAGCTAAATGGCTCTTGGTCTGTGGCTTTTAGCCTAGGGACTCTTTAAGAAGCCCAGGAAGAGCCAGAAAGCCAGGGCCCTCTTCTCCTTGGGTTCCCAGTAAAGTAAGTAGACTTCTACAAGGAGAACCACATAAATACAAAGGGTTTTAAAAGGGGGATTATATATAATTATTATTTTAAAAGCAATTATGAAGCCAGAATGCCAGCAGGGGGTGGGGCTATCCAGTGTTTTGCATGTAGTGCCACATGTATGACTATCTGCCCACTGGACGGAATTCTTGGGTGTGTGCCCGGTGCAAAGAGCTCCTGGTTCTCAGGGAATGAGTTTGCTCTCCTGAGGCCAAGGTGGCAGATCTGGAGAAGCAGAGACAGTCACTTAAGCACATGGCAAAGACTCTCGGGGATTCATTATATATGTCCCGCTCTGAATATGGCAGCCCTGCCGCTGTCAGGGAGCACGAGGGTCTAGGGAAAACAGGGCACCATGCTTTGGATAAGGGGAATGTGCCCTCAGAAGGGATGTCTTCTTCAACTAGCGAACAGGTATCCTTTCACACCAAGGAACCATCCCTGGGCAGGCAGGGAGGGGGGCTCTTGGTAGGTGATTCAATCCTTAGGCAGATAGACAGCTGGGTGGTGAACCCATATACTGACTGTATGGTGACTTGCCTGCCTGGCAAGTCACCATATTATTACACATTACACGTATTGTAGATAGGCTGGTAGGTAGTGCTAGGAAGGAGCCAGTGGTCGTGGTACATGTTGGCACCAACGATAGGGGGAATGCAGTTGTGAGGTCCTGGAGGAAGAATTTAGGCTGCCAGGCAGGAAACTCAAGGCCAGGACCTCCAAGGTAGCCTTCTCAGAAGTGCTACCTGTACCACGCACAGAGCCAGAGAGACAGGCACAGATCAGGAGTCTCAATGCGTGGATGATATGATGGTGTAGGGGAGAAGGGTTCGAGTTTGTTGGGCACTGGGATGCTTTTTGGATCAAGAGGGAGCTGTACAAAAGAGACGGTATCCATTTGTCCCGAGAAGGAACCAGGCTGCTGGCGCTTAAAATCAAATGGTGGCAGAACAGTTTTTAAACTGAATATTGGGGGAAAGCCGACAGGAGATGAAAAGTCTCTGGTTTGGGAGGTCTCATCTCAAAGAGATGAAGGGGTAGCTATTACTTTTCTACAAGGAAATGGATTAGAATTGTCCACTGAGACTGTGGCTAACGATATGGACTGCCTGGCAAGGTCTCAAGGCAGCAAGAGGAAGGTTGTGCACGTAACATGCATGGGAAACTATAGGTGTTTATACACAAATGATAGAAGTGTTTGAGGTAGAATCAGGGAATTGGAATGCTTGGTGTTGGGGCAAAAATAGACATTGTGGGTATTTCAGAAACTTGGTGGGATGAGGAAAATCAGTGGCATAAGGTGATTCCTGGTTATAAATTATATCATAAAGATAGGGGGGAATGGTTGGAGATGGGGTGGCTCTGTATGTCAGAGAGGGTATACAGTCCAGTAAGATTGAGAGGGTAAAAAAAATGGATTCACTTCTGGAAATGCTATGGGTCGAAATTTTGGGTCCAAAAGGAAGCTTAACACTGGGAGTTTGTTATCGCTCACCAAATCAAAAGATAGAGGAGGATTATAAAATGATGAATGAATTAAAGATAGCAGCTAGACAAAAAAAAAGTGTGTCATAATAGGTGATGTTAACTACCCACACATTGATTGGGTCAATATGTTTTCAAGTTGGGAAAAAGAGATTGAGTTTCTAGACACTCTCAATGACTGTGCTATGGAACAGATTGTCACAGAACATACCAGGGGAGAGGTGATCCTGGATTTGGTCCTAAGTAATGCCCAAGGCCTGGTGAGAGATATAAAAGTGATTGCACAGCTTGAAAAGAGTTACCATAATGTTATTGAGTTTAAGATTTGTATAAATAGGGAGTTGCCCAAAAAGACTGACACAACCACTTTTCACTTTAAAAGGGGTAACTTCTCTGATATGAGGGGACATGTGAGGAAGAAACTGAAAGGGAAAATAGAAAGGGTCAAAACCACTGGGGAAGCTTGGAGACTATTTAAAACTACAATCCTAGAGGCTCAGAAAAAATATATACTGCAGGTTAGGAAAGGCACAAATAGCTATAGAAAAAAGCCTGCATGGTTAACAACCAAAGTAATGGAAGCTGTAAAAGGGAAGAAGGATTCCTTTAAGTGGTTGAAAGCTATTCTCAGTGAGGTTAATAAAAGGGAACACAGGCTGTGGCAAATAAAATGCAAGTCTGTGATTGGGCAGGCAAAAGGGGAATATGAGGAGTATATAGCAAAAAACATAAAGACCAACTGTAAAAACTTTCTTCAAATAGTTGCTGCAGATTTTCCAGGTTGTGTGGCCATGGTCTTGGCATTGTAGAACCTGATGTTTCGCCAGTAACTGCGACTGACATCCTCAGAGGTATAACACAGAAAGATGGAGTACTCTCTGTGTCAAGGTGAGAAGAAAAGGGTAGGCAGGTAATTTATATCTACTCCAGAAGTTGGGGTAGGGCTGAGAGGGAGTTCCCCAGGCTATGGATATGCTAATGGAGTAGCTCAGTCCCATGATGACTCTTCTGGTCGGGCATTACTGGTTATGACACAATGACCTCTCCCTGGCCATTGCCATGACCAAGCTGTGGGTGTCACTGCCTATATATATATTTGTACTGGATTCAGTTTATTTACTGTGATGTGACTGATCAGTTCTGCTTTCTGATGGCTGACCAGTTCACACTTAAAAGTAGTCTCTTCGGGGGTTTTATATATAACTTCAGGATGTATTGAGGACAACTGCCCAGTATAATTCTTTTTCAAAGAGTCAGGCATCAGTGCTTGTAAAAGTCAAACAGCACATTTCTTTATTTCACAGAAAACTCAACAAGGGGATGGGATATATTTACACAGGATATTTTGATACTTTGTAGAATAAACACTTCACTTTGCCTTTACATAGGCTGTATGCTTGTTACTCTCCGTTTGACTCAGGTGTTCTTTAGGTCACAACACCCATCTATGATCCCACTCTCCAGTAACTGTTTTAGGTTAATCTTTGGGCTTTATTTGCCTGGTCCCTTGAATCTTACTGGTGCAACTACCCCAACTCTCCAGACTCCTCCAGACCCTTAGCCCTTCCTTAGCCACCTTTATCAGTTCCTTTGGAGCAGTGTCTCTGGTGTTTGTGACCACTGAGGTTTTATACTGTGCACTCTCTGTTCACTCTCCTCTTTACATTAGAGGGTACCAGAGCAGAGTGCTATTCAGCCAGTTTCCCACACAAACTGCTATCCGGCTGATTCCACTGAGCCCAGAGGCTTATGTCCTCTTCAGAGCTCTCCAGTTAGCCGACTGCAAAACTTTCTTCCGTCTCTGCCCAACTGTCAGCTCTCAGCTGTCAACTGTTCACAGTTATCTGTCACTCACTGAGAGTTCCTAGCCAACTGGCCTCCACCACTCTCAATCAGATGACTCAGCGGCTCCTTTGTTTACCTGTTGCTGTTCTCAAATCTTTTAATTCCATCACACTGGTGTTGGACCTTAAATTGACCTCAGGGAAGGCACATATCACAGTGAGGCGTTCAAAGACCAACCAACACCAGTAGAGTACAGCGCTCACTTTGGGTCCCTGTTCTGATCCTGAGCTCTGCCCTCATTGGCTATTTGGCAGTTCGTGGCTGGGGTGACGGTTTGTTGTTCTGCCATTCAAATAGTGTTCCTTTAATGAAGCATCAATTTTGGGCAGAAACCACACATGACTTCTCCAAGTTGGGGCTCTCTGGGGTTAAGTTTGGTACCCATTCATTTCGGATAGGTGCAGCCTCTACAGTGGCAGCAATGGGCTACTCTTCATAATTGTGTTAGTTTGGGGCTAACTGTTTTCCTTTTAGGTGTTGTTCTTCCCACTGAAAGGAGACAGGTTCTCATCTGTGGCCACAATTTTGTGTTTTGGGCTACGCATCATGCTCGGAGAACTTCGATTGGATCTCAGCTGGGCTTAAACCTGTAATGTACTGTCGCCATTACCACGTGTAGTGAATTCAGCCGGACATGCCCGGACTTGCCCGGGCTAACCAGGCAATATTCCTCAGTAGCTTCAGTCGAAAGACAAAGGATCCATAGGATCCTAGCCGGCCCAATCAAAGGGCCAGCTTCCCAGCCGGGAGACCAATGGTCGCCCGGTTACTGTAAATAGCCTATCGGGAGTAGGGGGTGTGTTTAGGTGTGCTTGGTGGCGGGTTTTCTGAACGCATATAAACCGGCCTGCGAGCTGGTTTCTTTGTCTTGTTCCTGAACTAATAAAGTACTCTTGCTGAATCACTCTTGCTGAATCACTCCACGTTCTGAGTACTTTTCAAAACCAATGGGCTAGTGTTGAATGGCGGGGGTGCCGAGGCCTTCCTTGGTCGGGCCTCATGCCTTTGTTGTTCCAGGAACCTTCCCACCTCCCACTGCATGTGGTAGTTATTCAGCTGGGTGGTAACAACCTGGCTATGGTATGGCCACATGAACACAGAAATGTCTTCGGACAGTGCTGGCTCTTCGGCTTTGAAACGGAGATGAGCATCGCAACTCTAGAGTTGGATTTGACTGGCTTCCAAGCAAGGGAACCTTTACCTTTGCCTTTAATTAAGGCATCTCAAGAGGTAGAGGGGTAATTAGAGTTTAACAAAAGGGAAATTCCCAAGTATTGCATCAAGAAAGGCAGCATATTCAGGTTTTGCAATGAAAAATTGTATTTAAAATAAGGATAGGAAATAGAGATTACATTAAGAATACTGCTTATTTGTTTAAGGGTTGTTAATTGAATTTTATATTTTAAACTGTATTTTAATTGTTTACATTTTTAAAGTTTTTATGTCCATTGCCTTGTGAACCCTGATTGGGTGGAAAGGTTGCATAAAATGTTTTAAATCAATCAATCAATCAATAAATAAATCTGCTCTGTTCTTACAACTGTACATTTTCCACAGGGTATAGTAACAGCTGTTCTGGAAAGCAATGTTCCCTCTAAGCTGTGGGGTCTTGTGAGCAAAAATTCTACTTTGTGAGCTGCTGGCATTAAAGTTGTGAGTGAGCAATTTGGCTCCTGCATAAATTAGTTTGCTCTGAAGCCATCCTTCCTGAGCTAAGACAAAAATGTGTGAGCTGGGGGCTAAAAAACTGTGAGCTAGTTCACACTAACTCAGCTTAGAGGGAATACTGCCTTCTTCACATTATTCTGATTGCAGTACTGGAAAGATCCAGTTGTACAGGAATCCTAAAACAGTGTTTCATCTTTCTTTCTTTAAATGTCCAATGACCCAGTGGTCTTGGACAGAACCAGTCTTATAAATACCACCCTCTATTTCCATAGTCTCATAGAAGCCACAGCTGCAAAAGATTTGGCCACAGGCAAAGTAATACCAGGGTCAGTATCAGCTAGAAGGGAAGACAGAGAAACAAAGGAAACCTTGGAAACTCTCACCAGTTGTATCCACATATCTCTCAAAGAGGCAGCTAATACACAATCAAAGAAAATTTGAGCTAAAGTTTCAGTTGCCCCAACCCACATGCCAATGCAGTTCAATTGTACTAGTTTAACCTGTGGAGAATATGTGTGACTTCTGGTCCTGTACAATCTATTCAATTAATTCACTGGCAATCCAGCAATCTATTCAATTAATTCACTGGCAATCCAGCAAGTACTTGGTGGCTCCAAATATTCTTCACAAACTCACATAAATATATGCACGTGTTTATGCACATGGACTCTATTGGTTTTGCACATCCAGAGAAAAACTTCTTGTGTTGTTAGCAGAGCTGAAGTCATTGTTTTTTTAAAACTGAATCTTGTTTGTGCTTTCTCAGGATGAAAGAAATGCATTTTAAGGTAATTGGATCTAGTTGCTTCCTAAACAGCTAAATATTTACATGGAGGCGACCTATTAATCACAGCCCCATATGGCAGGAACGCTTGCACAGGCACTTTGGGTGAGGGCTTTGCGCCAGTCTGTTTGTCTCATGGATATCTCCCTGACAGCTCCACTTCCATCACAATCAGCTGTGACACTATAATTACAAATTCAGGAGGTTTGCTGCCTCCAAATGATTGATTGTTTGATACACACAATTTAGGAGATAGATGTTCTTATGTAAATTAACTATTTAGCACAGGGATGCAGCTATATGGTAAAGGGAACAGGAAGAAGTACGGTCCTTTGCTATGC
Organism: Gekko japonicus; assembly: GCF_001447785.1. NCBI lineage: Eukaryota > Metazoa > Chordata > Lepidosauria > Squamata > Gekkonidae > Gekko > Gekko japonicus. The sequence continues at coordinate 137,411 of NW_015170974.1, read as the reverse complement.
CAATATGTCACTGTGGAGATTCAGGATTCTTGTTAGAATGTTGAATGGAAGACTCTCTAGTCTCTTTGAAGATTTTCTCAAGGGAGAGTTGGCCACAAACATTAGATGGTTGGTCATCGGTTCTGTTTACAGAATCATAGAGTTCAAAGGTAGGCTACTCCTTGATGTGTCTCAGACATAGCACTGAGAGCCAAACTAGGCGAATTATCAGTGGAAGCTAGGATGTGAATTAAAGCATTTTTCTTTAAAGTAAAGGTTTATAAATCTGAGGGAGGATCTACTCTACTTGGGCTTTTCCAGGCAGATACACATTACAGCCAATTGGATCAACTATTGGAAAAGAAAATTAAATGCCTAGGAATAACAAATGATATGATTAAAAATACAGAAACTAAAAACATTAGAAGACAAATTTAAAAATCTGTAAGGAAATTGGATGTTACAGGGTGCACAGGGTACGTTCGACACTTCATTTGGGAATAGCCCTTCCGATGCAACTGCCAAAATATTTTTATCAATTGACAGTCCCCAAAATAAGAAGAGCTTTTACTTTGGCAAGACTGAATGTTCTTCCCTCGGCAGTTTTGGAGGGCAGATATAATAAAGTATCGCACTGTAATAGAACATGCAGATGCTCATATCGTACAATTGAAACCATTGAGCATATGATTATGGAGTGCCCTATATTTGATGAGTGGAGGGCTAATTTAGTCACTCCTTTACTTAAAGATATGCAACTGCTAAATGTGTGAGCCCAGGTGTCGTGGCTACTATCGGATACCAATGATTGTGTCACCCTCTCAGCGGCAAAATTCATAGGCGCAATAATCAAATATAAGACAAATAATACTGAGTAAGGTCTTTTAAAATATTTTCTTTGGTTCTAATTTCTGCTTAAGGTGATCGCCATATGAGCAGTACTAGACAGATAGAGTTCGAAGATACCTCCAGAGTCATCTAGTCCAACCCCCTGCACAATGTAGGAAATTCACACATACCTCCCCCCATCCCCAGTGACCCCTGCTCGATACCCAGAAGAGAGCAACCCTCCCCCTAGAATCCCTGGCCAAACTGGTCTGGAGAACATTGCTTCCTGTCCCCAAAGTGGCAATCCGCATTTCCCTGGGAGTGTAAGAAAATGTCACAAGAACTAAGCACTGAGGCAACCCTTCCTGTCCTCCCTCTCATGATCTGCATAAGTTCACAGAATCAGCATTGCTGTCAGATAGCCATCTAGCCTCTACTCGAAAACCTCCAAAGAAGGAGAGCCCACTACCTCCAGGGGTGGAAAATGGTCAGTAAAATCAGTAAAAGTCAGTTTTTTCATCTTGGTCAGTAATTTGTCAGTAGTTTTTTTTTTAAAAAAAAGGCCAGTAAAATCAGTATTGCTTTGATTTTTGTGAATGCAGTTTGTATTTTTCTGTTTTCATTACTGCATTTTTGGAAGGACATGATGACTTCCCAGTGAGAAGACAGATTGTTTTCAGTTTAGTTATGAAGTACTTTGAGGATTTTGTTCCTAAGAGTAAAAATGATTTGGTGAAATCTTCCACAAAGTATAAAAACATAATTAGCCTCTTAAAACATGAGACAATGAAAGTAGAGGTGATGGATATTGTGGGATTCAACATAGCACAGTTCATGCTAGAAGGAGTTGAGAAAGCAATGGAAGAAGAGAACAAGGGGAAAAATGCTTGTGGATGCAGTGCAGAAAACTGTTGAGAAACGAAAGAGTTTGTGAATAGCTTTATTTTTTTGTTTATTTATTCAATTTATACCTTGCCCTTCCCGCCGGAGCAGGCTCAGGGCGGCTTACAAAGAAATTAAACATATAGCTAACAAATTATATACAATCTTAAAACAAATAATAAAACTCTACATTATCATAAAGTGCTAGTAAGTGATTATAAGAATGCTTACAGAAGGCAGAACCAATACTAGTGTTGTAATCAGATGATCTATATTGGTGGTTGGCTCGTCTTGGTCTCTATAGGTCCCTGCCACACGGCAGGGAAAAGGATGGCTGAACTGCGGCTAATCAGAGCTGCACCAAAGTTGAGATGCCGCGGCTCAGGGGAATCCCACAGCGCATTGCTCCCCGGCACGATCAGAAGCCGGGGAGGAAGAGTCGGATGGGAGGGGGAGGCTGCCGCACTGCGCATGCTCGAGCATGCGCAGTACGGCCGGGGGCCAGGATGCGCCAGCGCAAGGACGGACGGCTGATCCCACATCCTGGCTTGAGGTGCTGTACTGGATACAACCACCTAGGTAGGTGGTTCTTTTTTAGTGCGCGTTATCGGCGGTTGGGACGGATCAGGGACGGGCAGGCAATGATTCCCAAATGTTGCCATGGGATCGTGCCCGTTTGCTCCGCCCTTGTTCCGTCCCCCTCCCGGCCCAAACTGCCTCGTATGAACAGGGCCATATTTAGGCAACAGCACAGGCTGTTGGTGGTAAGCCAAGGACCAGGGCACTGTCACTTCTCAGTTATTACATGTTATTTGGTGCAGCACCTTAGTCAAAGGCCTGGTGGAAGAGCTCTATCTTGCAGGCCCTGCGGAAATGTAAAAGGTCCTGAGGGCCCTGATCTCTTCTGGGAGCTCATTCCACCAGTACACAGCCACCACTGAGAAGGCCCTGGCCCTGGTTGTGACCAGCCTAGCATCTTTAGGGCCTGGGAGGCCAATCAATTTTGTGACCCTGAGCGTAGTGCTCTCTGGGGAGAATGTGGGGAAAGGCATTCTCTCTGGTATGTGGGCCCCTGACCATAAAGAGCTTTAAAGGTAAGTACCAGCACCTTGAAGCGAATTCGATATGCTATCGGCAGCCAGTGCAGTGCTTTCAGCACAGGCTTGATGTTGTCTGGCATAGGGAGGCCCATCAGAAGCCTGGCTGCAGCATTTTCCACTAGCTGTAGCTTCTAGATTTGGGTCAAGGGCAGCCCCATGTAGAGAGCATTACAGTAGTCCAACGAGGTGACTATCGCATGGATCACTGTCGCCAAGTCGTTGCATTTGAGGAAGTGAACCAACTGCCTAATCAGCCAGAGGTGGTAAAAGGCTGATTTGGCAGTGGCTGCTACCTGGGCCTCCATTGTTAGTGAGGCATCCAGGAGCACTCCCAAGCTCCTAACCTCCAGCGCTGCAAAATGGTGCCTCATTGAAGGTCGGCAGTAGGATCCCTACCCTTGGGCCACTCAGGTACAGGACCTCCGTCTTCATTGGATTCAGTTATAGTTGGCTCATTTTGAGCCAACCAGCCACGGCTTGCAACACTCGATCCAGATCTTCCGGTTTGAAGTCAGACTGGCCACCCAACAACAGAGGGTGTCATCTGCATACTGGTGACATCCCAGCCCATGCTCTGGGCAATCTGGGCAAGGGGGCACATGTAGATGTTAAATAACATTGGGGACAGCACCGCCCCTTGGGGCACTCCACAAATCAGTGGGTGTCTTTGGGATAACTGCTCCCCTAGTACCAACCTCTGTCCCCAACCCTGAAGGAAAGAAGCCAGCCATTGCAAGGCAGGCCCCTGGACTCCAGTGTCATTGAGGCGGTGGATCAGTAACTAATGGTTGACTGTGTTGAATGCCGCTGACAGGTCCAACAGCAACATCACTGCTAATCCGCCCTGATCCAGATGCCTCTGGAGGTCATCCGTGAGGGCAACCAGTGCCATCTCTGTCCCGTGACCTGGGCGGAAACTCGACTAGAAAGGATCTAGAATGGAAGTATCATTCAAAAATCTCTGTAGCTGAATTACCACAGCCCTCTCAATTATTTTGCCGAAATAGGGCAGATTGGAGACTGGCCGGCAATTAGCCAATTTGGCCAGATCCAGAGATGGCTTTTTCAGGAGGGGACGAACCACAGCTTCCTTGAGTGCTCTAAGGAACTGTCCCTCTGAGAGGGACTTGTTGATAATCTCCCTTAGGGCATCTCGAAACCCATCACAGCCAGCTTTAATTAGCCATGATGGGCACGGGTCAAGGCAGCACGTGGTAGGGAGTACAGTTAAGAGCAGTTTGTTAACTTCTTCCAGGCTGAACGGACTGAAATAATCCATAACCTGACTAGAATATGTGCATGGAGCCTCGAGTTCACTTACTGTCTCAACTGTGATGGGGAGGTCAAGGTGGAGCAACAGGACTTTATCTGAAAAGTAGCTCTCAAAGGCCTCACAGCCAGTGTCCAATTCCCTAACATTTGGTCTGCCTTGTGGCAGAATAGTCATAGACCGAATTATTCTAAATAATTGGGCTGGGCATGAGCTCACAGATGCAATTGTGCCCACATAATACTCTGACTGCCATTTCATTGGATCTCATAAATGTCCTATAAGATGTTCTTGTGGCTTCATCGCAGGTGCACCGCTACTGTCTCTCTAGCCATCCTAGCCTTCGCTTCATCAGCTGCAACTCCTGGGAAAACCAAGGAGCCAGTCTAGAGTGAGGGTGCACAGGGTATCGGGGAGCGATCTCATTGATGGCTGCCAAGAGTCAGCTGTGCCAGTCCTCTACAAGCTAATCTAATGAGCCGCCAGGGGGCTTCAGCTCCCACAGGGCCATTTGAAGCCACATAGGGTCCATTTGGCTCCATGGGCAAGCTGAAATCTGCTCGCCGCCCAAACAGGGTTGGGGTGAAACATTCAGATGGGCCTTCAGGGCATGATGATCTGACCATGGCACTGCTGATGCAGTGACCCGGTCCACTGTGACTCCTGCCGCGAAGATCAGATCGAGCGTGTGTCCCGCCCGGTGAGTGGGAGTCATTACATATTGGGAGAGTCCCAGCACCACCATGGATGACACTAGGTCCATCGCCTGAGTGGAGGCCACATTGTCCACATGGACATTGAAATCACGCAGTAATAAAAGTGTACCCTCGGGTACTTAAATTTTTTTAAAAAAGAAATCACGCAGGACAATCAGTCTAGGGTGTTCCAATCCCCAGCGCAACACGGCATCTACCAGGAATGGCAGGCTGCTGGCCGGTTCTTTTTTCATCAAAAAACCAAAGGTAAAGTACAAGCAAAGACAAGTTTAACCTTATAGTAATTATGTTTATGCTTATTTAATATATATGCAGAGTACATCATGCGAAATGCTTAATTATGTTTTGTTGTCATAATTACTACTTTATGTTTGGTTTTTAATATGTTTTTGCTGTTTTGCTGTTTTATCATCTGCAGTATGTGATTATTTTTAAAAGCGAATCTTTTTTGCCTTAAATTTGGTACAATAATGAAAACATTGTCTTCTATTCTTAAAAAAAAGTTCAATAAAAAGTTGTTCAATCCTTTTATCTGGGTCACATCTAACTATGGGGCTGGCTATGGGGATGGTGGAAGCCAGATGTCCTAGTTTTAAATTTAAAATGCTAGCTTATCAGTAGGCTGACATTAAATTGTTCAGTAATTTGTCAGTTTTTTGTCAGTATTTGGTCAGCTTTTTGAAATTTTGGTCAGTAAAATCAGTATTTTTGATCATCTGACTAGTTTCCACCCCTGTACCTCCTAAGAAAGCCTGTTCCACTGAGGAATATCAGAAAGTTCTTCCTAATGTTTAGCCAAAAACTCTTTTCATAGACTCATAGAATGTTAAAGTTGGAAGGGACCTTGCAGGTCATCTAGTCCAACCCCCTGCACTGTGCAGGAGCATAGCCAAAAGATAGCCCTACAACATACTCGAAAGATGGTTGTCCAGCCTCCGCTTGAAAACGTCCAGCGAAGGAGCATCCACCTCCTTCTGAGGCAGTCTCTTCCACTGCTCAACCATTCTTACAGTTAGGAAGTTTCTCCTGATATTTAGCCGGTATCGATTCCCTTGTAATTTCCACCCATTAGATCTAGTCTTGCAACCCGGAGCTAGAGGGAATCGATCTGCTCCATCTTCTATGTGACAGCCCTTCAAATACTTGAAGACTGCAATCATGTCCCCTCTAAGACTTCTCTTTCCCAGGCTAAACATACCCAACTCTTTCAGCCTTTCCTTATAAAACTTGGATTCCAACTCTCTCACCATCCTGGTTGCCCTCTTCTGGACACGCTTGAGCTTGTCAACATCCTTCCTAAAATGTGGTGCCCAAAACTGGATACAATACTCCAGGTGAGGCCTGTTGGTTCTCATATGACCTTCTGGGGCACCATCATCTATATGACAGCCCGTAAAGTACTTGAAGATGATTATCACATAACCTTTCAGTCATCTCCTCTGCAGGCTAAACATACCAAGAAATGCAAAGCATTTGGGAATAGACCTGTTCCTTACGGAGGAAAATGCAACAGATTTTCAGAGAGCTGAAAACATTGCCTACAGTGCTACACTCATCCCACTGTTCTCTTTCTTCACAAGCTGTGAAAGGTCTTGTAGTACTTCGATCATTCGTACTTCATAAGTGTGAGACCAAATAAATTAGTGGATATACTACCGGAAGCAATGCTTCTGTGATGCCACTGTCAACCGTCTTAAAGTCTAATGATCATCCCCAACTTTACTGGACATCGCACAAGCACCTAGACACAAGCCCTACCTTTTATTGTGTTCTTATGAATAGTGGTGTACTCATCATGCCCTGAGCTTTTTTCCTGCCTCAGCATATGCCCTCAGAGGAAAAATCCTCTATGTATTACATGGTCTTATTTATTTTTTTTGTTTTATTAATTTTATAATGTGCCTTGGGTCTCAGAGAGAAAGGTAGACTTAAAGTAATAAATAAACCTTCCTGTATCACTAGTTTCCATTCTGTATGGAGTCTCCAAACTTTTTGAAAATACTAGTAAAAAACATGTGGAGTCTGATTAAGATTGGAGTCAGGTCGGGGGGGGGATGAAGATTTAACTTCCTCTGGTGAGGTTTTTCCAGAATGAAAGTGACCCCCCACATGTTATTATTGACCTTTAAAGGACAAAAAGTATTGAAGGGCTGTCATATAGAGGATGGTGCCCAAAGTCCAATGCAGCTTGAGGAATTTCTGATGGCAGCACTGCAGGACATCATTCTGTGCCTGAGAGGCTCCCCTTTTCTCCTTTCTGTTTACATGCATCAGATACATGTGATTCAAAGATCCTTATCCCCAGGGTCATTTTGTAGAAAAAGAGCTGCAGGAGCTCATTAGCATATCTAATAGGCTATTAGCATAATAGCTCATTAGCATATGCCACGCCCCCTGATATGACCAGAAGTGATGTCAGAAGGGGAAGCAAAAGGGGGGGGAGGCATCTTCAAAAGCCTCCCCTCCCCTTCCCCCGCTGTCCTGCCAAGGAGGGCTGGGGGGGGGGGGGGAAGCGAAGAGAGAAGGGTTTTAAAGTTTAAACCCCTTCTCTCTAGAGTCATCTTTCCATTATATTCTATGGGGCAGTGGCAGCACGACTCCAGAGAGGCCAGCTGGGGAAGGGAAGGGGAGGTTTTTTAAGATGCCTCCCCCCCTTTTTTTTTTGCTTCCCTGGCTGGCCTGCTTCTGGAGCCTGGAAGGGCCACCCCCGCCCTCTCCGGGCTCACCTGCCTGGTGGGTGAGCCAGGAAGGGGCGGGGAGAGAGTGGGGAGACATTTAAATGCCTCCCCATGCCTTCATTGGCTCACCCGCCCCTGCCCTCTCCTGGCTCGCCTGCCTGGTGGGTGAGCCAGGAAGGGGCGGGGAGAGAGTGGGGAGACATTTAAATGCCTCCCCATGCCTTCCTCAGCTTGCTCGCCCAAGTGAGTGAGCCAAGGAAGGCTCCTAGAGCCCGCCCTCGCCCCCTCCTGGCTCACCTGCCTGGCGGGTAAGCCAGGAAGGGACAGGGAGAGAGCGGGTGAGCCAAGGAAGGCTTCCCTAGAGGGGCCCCCTGCCCTCTCTGCAGGAGTCCATTATATTCTATGGCCCCATAGAATATAACAGAAAGATTGCGCCGCTCGTGTGGTGCGACTCTAGAAAAAAGGAGTGTGGGGGTGGTGCTGCAAGGGCACGCTGCTGGAGCAGTGCTCCAGTGCGCTCTGGCCCCAAATGACCCCTGCTTATCCCAAGTGATTGACAGGGCAATGACAAGATGGAGAGCATGGCCCAGCAACATGGCTTGGTACTCGCATTGGGCACAGATATGTTGGTATGCCTAGCTAGAGTGTACACTGTCCTCTAAATAGCCTCTCCCTAAAAGAACCCCCATGTTTCAAAAAGATTGGACTAGGGGGTCCAATTCTATGGGTACCCAAAGAGGGTGCCCCATCCTCCATTGTTTCCAAAGAGGGGAAATAGCAAGGCAATACAAGCATAGCAGAATGTCCCAGAAAAATCTCTGCAATTGAAAGCGAAGGGGGGCATTTTTGCAAGGCCAGCAGCAGAACCAGTGCAATGTACCCAGCAGAACCAGTGCCACTGCAAATTTGGTGCCTCTGCCTCAAACCCTCTCCCCCCCCCCAGATCGCTGAATATACCCTAAGAGATTTGCCATTGACTAGAGTGGCCACATAGGGTATAACAGACCCGAATAATAGCCAAATAAAGCTGAATAGTATTTGGGATTCTCTACTTCGCTACCAAATAGATGCTCTGATTTTGTATATCACTTAATAAATACCTCAGAAATGCCAAAAAGGTATTATTTGGGTATTTATTTGGCTCAGTAAATACCAAATGCACACCCCTATATTTTGTTGGGACTCCTTGTGGCCTTGACAGCATTACTTCACCAGTTGTTCTGTGGGCACTGACAGCCGGATGCATTACATTCATGTTCTGCTGCATGGTGTCCTGGAATACCTTGTTTCATCAACCATCTGGTCATGATGGTGTCTATCTTTTGCCATCATCTCCTCATGCTGTCAGTTTGAATTTGCTTTCTCTGTTGAACACTGGCAAAGCATCTGCTGAGCAACATTGTTCAGCAAAGAAACACGCTTCTTATAGTTCCTTACATTGGGCAACCACATAGCAGGTGACAACTCTGCCACAGGCCTTTCCTGCTGCACATCTGAGGGTTCACCTAAAACTATTCTGTTTAATTGCCGAAAGTGGTTGTTAAGTAGGAAGCAAGTTTCTCAATCCTGCATCAACTACTTTTGGGTGATGGACAGGTATAAAGGGAAACTATTAAAGAAACCCAGGGAACAGGAGACAAGCCCCCCTCCCCAATAGTTGTGGATGTCACTGCTAGTGGGAGTCTTCAAAAAAACTCTATTTTTACAGTTTTGTGATCCCCCAGGTGAGCTTTAAAGGGCTGTTTGATTGTGGCCACAGCTGTTTTATAGCCACCACAGTTCTCCACATGCAGCTTCCAGTGATCTATACATTTCAGGGTACTACCTGAGCATGTTCATCTTCCATCACTTCCAAACCCACAAGAACTCAAAAAAGCAGCCCCCTCTCTGCTAACCATCTGGAAGGTACAGGGAGACCTGGAAACACTGGACTGAATTACAGATACTTTGATATAACTGGAAAAGGAAGCACCTCAGATTACCCAGCTAATCATGACAAGAACACCTATCACATACTACCTTGCTCTTCAGAAGCTGGAGAGTAACACCTTATGGCCTTCCGGCAAGGCAGCTTGATCTTCAGATGCAGCAATGTCCCCTGAATGGTAAAGAAAACAAGACCAATCTAAAAAAAAAACCAGCCTGTGATACTTTCCTGAATGGTGTGCTCAAATGAGGTGCTTGAGGGTTCCCTAACTCTGAAGGGACAGTCTGTAAAGTGGCTTTGCATAAACTGTAAAAAAAAATAAAAATTAAAAACAGGACACTGCTGATAGGGTTCCCATTAGCACTCTATCACTAGTTCTTTATTTTAAAAAATTTAAAAGAGGTAGCACAGGGTGGAGGGGAGGGGTAATGAAAAGTAATTTTCAACAAACTGTTTCAATAAACACTGACTGGTTACCTGGAGGCATTCTTTCACTGGTTCTCTTTGTTAAATAACAATAGCAATAACAATAATGATGCTGAGTACTCTATTGCTAGTTCCATTTATTTTAATTTTTTTTTAAAAAAAGAGGGGATGTGTGGGGTGGAAGGTAGAGAGGAGGTGGAAGAGGAGGGATGGAGGAGGGATAAGAGTGTGGATGGGCATCAATGGAATGGGGGGGGGGACTTAATAGAGCAGTATGCACATGGAGTGAAGTCGACTCAGAATCGGTCTGAAAAAACCATTGACATAAAAATGGTTCCCCCCAAACCCAGAAAAAAAGAGCTGAGACATTGATAGGGAGTAAAACACTGAGGGGAGGGGGAGAAGAAGAAATTCAGGGGTCAGAACTGACAAAACCCACACACACTGAAAAGGCCCCAATCCCCCAACATCCCATCTAGCTTGGCCCACTGTTTTCTGTGGATACAAAATCCTCAGGCCTTGACCTTGTATATTCCAGAGGACTGGGGGGGGGGGCTCCTCAAGCTACTTTCTGATTGCTATTTCAGCTTCTGTAATTCTGGATCTTTAAAAAAAAATACTTTTGCAATTGGGATACAGCTGTATCACTGCACTGTGTTCCCAGATAGTAACACTTTGCTGTAGCCGGCCCTTTCCCACATTTGGAAGTGGCCTGTTGTTCCTTCCCCTCTTCTTTGGGAGCTGCACAGAAGTGGCAGCACCTGAAAATGACATATTGCAGAGCCCTCAGTGCCAGTTCATCCTCACCTAGGATCAGGGGTCATTTCCTGCAGGACTGCACAGGAGCGGAGCTCCAGCAGTAAAGAGCCATGCAACAAGCCCCACCCCTTGCTCCCAGCAGCCCTCAGTCAGAGCAAGAAGCAGCCAGGTAAGTTGCAGAGCCATTTCACCCCCAGCTTTCTTCTCACTGTGGCTTTTGGTGGTGAACAAAAAAGCAGGAAGTGAAATGACTGGGAAGCATTTCTCCACCTGCTTTGTGCTGACAGCAGCTTTTCACAGCCAGCAGAAAGCAGTGGTTTAAATTGTTCCAAGCCATTTAAACCAAACAACTGAGCAGCAGGGAGCTGACACTCAGCAGTTTTTCATGTAGAGAAGAAAGCAGGAATTTAAATGGCTCAGAGCTGTTGAAACCCCTGTTTTTTGCTCTTCACAAACTGTCATGAACTGCATCAAAATCTGTGGAAGTTCATGGCAGCTCTTCAGTTCATGAACATCGCTTTGCGAACCACAAATCACCCAAAATTCATGACAAACTTTAATTTGTCAGCCAATTTGTGCCCATCCCTAGTGGGGAACCTTCAAAGACTGGAGGAAGAGAGACCTCATTTTCCCCTGTATCTCATTCCCCATACTATGTCCTCATTTTTAGCAAAACATATCTCAGCCCCGGTCACACGGGCAGGAAAATGCGGGGGGGGGGAGCATGGCTGTTTGCCCTGGAGCAAAATAACACATGGCTGCGTGATCAGACGTGCCGTTGAGGTCCCGTCAAGGTCCCGTGGTTAGGGGGGAGGTGCCGATCACAGGACAATCCTGCGGTGCGGCAAAGAAGCGGCCACCCTAGCAAAAGGCTCTGGGTTTAACCCCTTCCAGGGCTGCAGAGGAATGCAACGTGTCCTCCGTCCAGTCCCCTCCAGGAGGAGCTTCAGCCAGGCCTCCCTCCCGCCTTGCCACACCCCTCCTGCACCTCCCCCTCTGCCACCCGGTGCAGAGAGTTCCTCTCGAGCAGGCCGAGCCAGGAGTGGGGAGGGTTACGGAAAAGAGGAGGGGGCTGTGTTTGTTTTTAAATGAAGTGTGCACATGCGCCGTTGGGTGCTTGTGCGCATCCCGTGGAGACATGGGAAAATAAAACTTTTAGCGATGGGACATGAGCAGGCGCCGGATGCCATGACCTACCACCGGAAACGCAACCAGGCGCCCGCCCTTGCCCCGTGGTTTCTGGAAACTAGTACCTCGGAGGTACTAGTTTTTTACCCCGCATCTTCAGCGGGAAGCCTCAGGTTCGCCATGGGAGCTCTACGCTTCCCAGATGTGGCGCTGTGATCGCGCCCAGAAAATCCGCCTATCTTCCGTCTCTGTAGTGTGGCTAATGCTCCGTGTGACCGCAGCCCTTCTCACCTTTGTGGTGCAGGAGAAGCATAATGCTCCAGCAATCAACTTACTGAGAGTGGGAGGAGGAAATGGAGGGAACAGAGCTTGTCAACAGGAAGCATTGCATGGACTGTGAGGCTGGGTCATGTTAGGATGGAGAAAACTGCACTGGCTTCTCAAAAAGTGTACATTTAAGTAGTATAGCTAAGGGTTGCTAAGATCAGTGTCAGATTAGAAAGATAACAACTGTGGCCTATGGAAATGCTTAGTTCTCATCTTCTCAGATAATTTTTTGCCCAAGGGTGAAAAGCCTGGATCTTTTTGTATTTGTGAAGAGGAAATGTCTTCATGTTGTTGCTTTGTGCAGCAAAGCATGCTGCCCCTGGCAAGCTGACTCATCAATACCTGTCACCAAGGAGGGAGCCTGTGACCTATTGCAGGTAATGCTTTGATTGAAGCAGTGGAGGAATCTTCAGAAAGCAACTTTGCTTTATGACTTACTGACTGGATTGTAGCTTGGCTTCTACTTGGAAACAGCCCATTACACTTTACAGTAATAAAAATGAACACTTGAATATAAAATTTATTGCCACAAAATAATGAAACACTGGCAAGGATTTTACTCTTTCAGATGTTCTGTTGATCTTTTCCTGCCCGCCTTTTTAACACTCTTTTTACATCATAGAATAATTAGAGAGAGGAATTGAGCAGCCATCCTGGACTTGTGATGGACCAAGAAACAGTATTCAATACCTCTCCTATATAAACTCTTTTTAAAAAGAGTTCAGTCTGGGTATATTTCTTGTCACCCAGCCTTCTGTTTTTACTGATACAGAGAACTGTGAAGATGGGCATGATTCACTTACTGATGCAGTTGTGGTAATATGTGTCTTCACAAAGTCCTCCTGGGGCCACTGCAGGAAGGGGTAGCAGCAGAAGTAACTAAGCAGCAGGTGGAGCATCCGTTTCCCCAGTGTCTACCAGAGCTACTGCTGAAAGCCAGGCATGATGCTGGGAGATCCTGGCATTTTTAATATGGAAAAAACAGTGGCATAGGACACCAGTTTGGATCACAGCAATTGGATGTTTGGGGGAAGAGATTTAAACCTTATCTTGAACAGTTGTAAAAACAGTGGCATAGAACACCGGTTTGGATCACAGCAACTGGATGTTTGTAAGAGAGGGGGGGAAAGAGATTTAAACCTTATCTTGAACAGTTTTGCTCTTAGAAATCAATCCTCTCACCACCATCCAGGCTATTAGTCCTGTAAAGGGAAGAAAAAAAGACAGGCATAAAGAGAACGTGTGTGTTTTCTCTTCCAGGGTTATTGATAGACGAGGGCAGAGGGTCAGTTGGTGAAACCCTGCAGAGTTGGAAGGTTTAATCTCCCCCTACCCTTTTTCAGACTATAGCCTCAGCCTAAATCAGGATCGTCATTGCTACCATTCCCTTTTTTAAAAATGCACTTTATCATGTCTGGTTTGAGTCTGAGAAAAGACCAAGCCAACGATAGCAGAAGTAGCCTAACAGCACCTGGAACAACTGAAAGAATTGGGAGAGACAATCCGCTCCCTCCATGGTTTCTGGAGTTTTTGCTACCTTGGCTGAGGAAGACCAGCTAAACTGTAACAGGAGAGAGTGGTGGCGATGAGCAATCAAGGTGGATTATGGAGGAACTTTGTGCAACCTCTCACATTAACACCCCCCATTGTTCTCTTTACTGAGAGAAGTAGCTGAGAAAGAACAACAATGGAACACTGAGAGGAGAGGAGAGGACATCACCTATCTGTTCCACTCCTTACCCATGCTATAGAGGAGCTGTGAGCCATAGTCATCACTGGCCCATGTGAGGAAGCCACTCTCCTTCAGAGAGAAGGGGGTTGAATGAGGGGGGGGGCTTTGAGGGATAGGGCAGAGTTGTTTATACTCTTTAGTGAGAGAAGAGGGGGTAAGAGATTGGGCCAGGTGAGAGCTGGACTGGAGTCACTTGTGGGTGACAGACTCTGAGAGTGAAGTGTTAAAGAAGGTGTTAAATACTGGGTTCTGGATGCATTGCTGTGATCAGCTCTAATTTATTAGTGATTTCAGGAACACAACAAGAACACCCAGCAAGGCTTGAGCCCTGCTCATAAAGCATGCAAACACCACACCCCAAACACACCCACTCCTCAGTATAGGCTATTTACATTACACTACTTATCTATTGGCCAATTCCAGGATCCTGGTCAGCTATTGTTCTTGGGGAGCAAGCTCACCCAGTTCAAGGTCCACCTTCAGGGATGGCTCAGGCTCAATACATAACACAAGGGTTCCTCTGTTTTTAGGGTTCTACTTTAATTCAGGCTATAGCTTGAAATTGTGTCTTGAAAGAGTCTAAGAATTCTATTTGTTGCCAAATGGGCTTCATTATAGGATAGTGGGATGTTCTATGCTTGCTGGTAATTTTCATTGTTAAAACGTGTAATGCATTATGCATTTTAGAGAGTACAGGACACCCTATGGGGGAAAGGGAAAGGAAACCCCTGCTAGGATTTTTACAGGTAGGAGGAGATGGGGGGGAGGTAGATAAACCAAGTGAGGAAATAGGAAGTCACACAAGTAAGAATTGTTCCACTTTCTGATCCCCATGTGGATAGTCAAATCTACACAACAGGGCCAGCTACAGCTATGATGGAGGGTTCTGCAAATCTGGCCAAATTCATACTCTTTTGGGAGGGGGAACTGAAAGTTAACAGCACCTGTGTCAATGTCCTTAGATGGTATAGATGGTGAGTATAAGGAGTCAAGGAGGTGAGGTCTGGAGCCAAAGGGGAAGGTGAGCTACAATGGGAAGGGAGGAGACTCACATGCAGTGGTTTGAAGTTGGGGGGAGGAAATACAGTGGCACTAGGAAAGCCAAAGCCAGCAAGGGGAGAAGGGTGTCCCCCTTGTGTGCATACTTAGAAACCTTTTAGACTTAGAAAAATGTGTGGCACTCTGTCAGTACCATGCAGAAGAACAGTCTACTTTTCCATACAGTTCAAATCAATATGCCCTGCATTACAAGGATAATATACACTGGAATCTACTATTGTTGCTCCTGCTGTTGCTACTGTGAATGGGTAGAATTCTATGGGACTATGGTGCCCATTGCATAGTCCACAGGCAACAAGAAGAAAATCTGGATCCCTGTTTTCTTCTTTCTTGGGGCTGTTAAAAAAAACAGACTGTAGCATAGATAGGGAATAGCACTGATTAATTCAGAAACTCCTAGCAGCTTGAATAGCAACTAATTCTATCTGTTGTTGCCAACACTTTTAATTAAATGCTTCCAATTAAAGGCATGTCTGGTTATAGATATAAGATAGCTTAATTGCATATATGTGTATAAGGAAGCTAGCATGTTGGAGGAGGTTTCCCCCTTTGCTGAGATCAAGAAGCAAGTAGATCCAACTCCTAGCTCTGAAACAAGATGGGATCTTTTTACTACTTCCTGTGGAAATTCCTGGATGGTTTGCAGAAGTTTGAAATCAGAAGAGGAAGATACGACAGTCCACCTACATAACAATCTTGAGCTCAGTTTCTGTGGAGAAGTGGTCATTTCCAGGGGAAATAGCCAGTAGTGCAATGAATTGTTGAACATGTCATAGTTGTGGGACAAAGAATAATTCCACCCCACAAAGAGCTGCTGGCATCAGTGATGTGATAAAGATATTATTGTCAATGGCAATTTATTCTACCATTATCTCAGGGGCTGATGTTACATGCAAACGTGTGTTAACTGAGCACTGATTATGGTGGTCATTTCTTCCACCACCACGATCATCTTGTTGAGCCATCTGTCTCATGTATGGATGGACATGAACGGGATCACAAAGTTTGCTATGAATTTTGGCCAGTTTATGGTTCGCAAACTGAAGTTTGTGGCAGATCAACTGGTATGAACTTTCCATGAACTTCCTAGCAGTTTGTGGGGGTTCATGGAGAATGGATACATTTCCATACAGACTATCTCGAGTCAAATAATTTTTTTACCAAACTTCAAAGGGTGGAATTCTCCAGCCTCAAAAACACTCTTGTTAGTTTCAAACTAGTCTTGTCAGTTTCCAGAGCCCCCCTCCCCTTTGCTGGGGTTCTTTTGTGTTCTCTTCCCTTTTCTTACACAGAGCTTGCAACCCCCCCCCCCTTGCTTGGAATGCTTCTGACTTTGTGCAGTTATTTTAAGTTTGCAATGTTGGTTGTGCTGAGCTTGAAAGAATGCCCCCCTCCTTCAGTTTGTACTGCATGGACTCTCTGGTTTGACATTAGTCCTGTTTTACTTGTATAGCTACAGTGGCACTGGGTTCTGCACTGAACTGGTTGAACTGGGCTTGCAAACCCCCCCCCCCGCTTGGATTGTGATTCTGTACTTCACATCAGTTCTGTTGAGCTAGCATTGCCACAATAGCACTGAGTTCTGCTGGGCACTAGTATATTGCATTGGTTCTACTGGGCTTGCATCTCCCCTTGCCTGGAGAGTGATTCTGTACTTCATGTCAGTCCCATTGAGCTGGCATTGCCACAGTGGCACTGGGTTCTGTTGGGCACTAGTACATTGCACTGGTTCTACTGGGCTTGCAACCCCCCTTGCTTGGAGTGTGAGTCTGTCCTAGACATCAGTCCTGTTGTGCTGGCAGTCCTGTTGACCTGTGGAGCTCGCATTTAGACAGTTTGGCAAACAGCTTATGCTTGTACAACGTTTGGAGCACCTTCCTCACTAATTTCACATGTGACTCTTCACCGGGGGAGTACAGCAAGTTATCATTTATGTAAATAAGGGCCACCCTGAATAGGTGTTCATGCAACACTTCATTGATCAAGTTCATAAACACCCCCGGCACCCCCTGGAGACCGAACAGCATAACTTTGTACTCAAATTGCCCCAGAGGGGTATTAAACGCAGTTTTATATTCACCCCCCTCTTTGATGCGCACTCTGAAGTATGTATCTCATAAATCCAGTTTGGAAAAGATTTTCCCTTTCGCTGCCTCCGCCACAAGGTCTTTGAGTAAGGGGAGAGGGTAGGCAATGGTGGCTGATACCGCATTCAGGTGCCGGTAGTCCGTACACAAGTGCAACCCCCCCATCCTTTTTCTTCCTGAACAACACAGGGGCCACAAATAGGGAGGAGGCGGGGCGGATAAAACCCTGAGCTAGGTTTTTATCAATGAACTTTTGGAGCTCCTCCTTCTCAGTGCGGCTCATCGAATAGAGCTTACTCTTGGGCAATTTATGTCCCGGTAATAGTTCAATGGCACAGTCAGTATTACGGTGTGGGGGCAATTCATTCACTTCTTCCTCCTCGAATACCTTGGCGAAGTCCCGGTAGGTGGGAGGGATGGAATTCAGCTTCCCCTGAGCTAGACAGGCTCTGACCGGTTCATCTGGAGGTGTTGTTCCCCAGTTGGGATCCCAGCCATGCCCCTGGCACTTGGGAGAGATAAACCGCACCTGCCCCTCGTCCCATAGGATGTAGGGATCATGATTGTGTAGCCACAGGGTACCCACCCCCATCCTTAAAGGGACAGTCTGATATTTACATGGCTCTTTCATGGAGGAACCATCCATCTGGGTGAAAACTATGGGATCAGGTAGTTTCTCCACAGGGGCACCCAACCCTGTCACCAGGGAAGGATTGATTAAGTCTCTGGTGCACCCCGAGTCAATGAGAGCGCACACATGGATGTGTGTGCCCAACTCCGGGTTCATTACAGTCAGAATCACAAAAAAGAGGGGGGTAGTTGCTCACCGTGCAGGGTACGGGGGGAGGTTGGACCTGCTGCTTTGCACCACTTACAGCAGGTCCTGGCCTTTTCCTGCCGGCTCTTCATCCCCACTGCTGGTCGAGCCAGACCCCTCCTCGTCTATCCTGAACTGGAGAACTCGTTGTACCTTCATTTTGGCGGACCCTTTCTTTAACTGGGTGTCTTGACGCTTCTTCCCCCCTTCCTTACCAGGAACTGGTGGCCCCGCCACTCCTGGGCAATCAATGGTGAAGTGCCCGGCCTCCCCACATTGGAGGCAGAGACCTTGTTTCATTCTGAGGTCTCTGGTACCATCCTTGGGCCTTGGCTGCTTTGATTTGGTCCCTGTGACCTGCGGGCGGGATCCCAGGGATGGCCCATCAATCTTAATCATCTGAAGACGTGCCTCCATGTCCTCGTACTGTGCACGTAAGGCCCACATGAAAGCCTCCACCTCCAGGTGTTCAGGGCCCCTGGAGTTATGTATGTTAACATACCAGTATGCTGCTCTCCCATGGAGAGTCCACCTTTCGAGCTGTGGAGGGGAATAGGTGGCCGCAGGTCTACACGAACTTCCCCATTTGTACCATGAAGACCTTTCAGGGGTCCCATCGAATTTGGCATCCAACAACCCTTTCGGCACCAGACCAGGCGCAGCAGGGTGAGGCCCTTGGGGGAGTGGAGCTGGGTCTACCAGGACCGACTGTTCTCCCAGCGCCAGCAGCTGGGGTGGAGGTTGTTCATCCGGAGGCACTTGACCGAGTGGCTGAGGCACTGGCACTAGCTGGTGTTGCCGCAGCTCCTCTTGCACAACTCAAGCCACCAGGTAAGGGATGTCCAGCAGCGACTCTTCCAGCATCTGGGTGAGCCTGACTTGCACCAGCTCCATCTGTGCCAACCACTCTTCCACCCCACACCTTCCTCCTTGCATTGCTTGTGCGTGGAGTTGATAGTAGTAATTCAAAAGTCACTTCAATCACTGTCCCCTTTAAACTGGAGACTCTATTTTTGAATTCTTGGCCTCAGGAACTATATCCTGACCACATAAATCTACTATTGATGTCATGTTGAATGCTGCCAAAACTGCCATAGCGTCTTATTGGAAAGATGCTAAACCACCAAGCATTGAGGTTTGGTTTAGGAAATTATGGTCTCATTATCTTATGGATTCTGTCACTGTGCAAATAAACTCGAATGTTCAGTTGTCATTACACTCATCATTTACTGGAAAGTGGTACCCAGTTCTAGATTATCTATCTCAACGACAGTTTATCTCTTCTGAATGGTCTCAATTTCATAAATGGGTATGAGATTTAGATCTTTAATTCTTCGCATTATTGATTATCGTAAGTGATTCACTAAATAGCGACACTCAAAATTTATTTTATGTCATTCCACAAGGCTGATGTATATGCTATAGATTCTGCACATAGTAGAAACTATTGTACATGTTTTACTACTTTGTATTAATTGTTGAATCTTTTTTGGACGTTCATGTTTCTATGCTTTCTAACCTGGTAATGGATTGTTTATTAATCTCTAAAAACTTTAATAAAATGTTTAAAATTTAAAAAGTGTGAATGGATTAAATGCACCCCCATAAAGGAGACAGGTGTTTCAACAACTGGAAAAATGCAATTAGACATCATTTGTCTGCAAGAGACTCACATTAAAGCTGGAGATCAAAAATATCTACAAGTTAAGAAATCTGGGAAAGCTTTCATTTCTTCAGATGAGAAGAAGAAAAGAGGCATTATAATAAGATCTGAAGACTTATTAGATAGCATAAATTAATTGAAACCAATAGAAACTTTAACATGGTGGCAAAAAAACCTCAAATTGAATCAAGATATAGCAAAGATAAGCTGACAGGCTTTTATGACAAAATATTAGAAATAGATAAGATATATTTTTATATAATTTTTATTTTTTACATAAATCCTACAAAACTATACACTAACTAAAATTACAGCTATACAATGACCATATATGATAATAATTATTATCTTAAAACTTTTCTATTATTCTATTCTATTATTTCAATATGCAAAAAATTAAAATTATTATATATTTTTTAAAAAAGACTTTTTATTGCATTTTCTAAACAAAACCTCTATAGGATCGGGGGAAGGGAACAACCTAAAATTGTGAGTAACAAGAGATCATTAACACATATTTTAAAATAGTCAATGTTTTCCTAATATCAAAGTGGCAATACATGAGCGTTATTACAATAAAATTGTAAAAAATAAAGCAAGCATTCAAAAACAGATTTGACTACAGTGTATGCTTCTTAGCTTAAAGTTATTGATTAGTAATAGGTATCAGACAGTTAGAGTTACATTATTATACTTATTTTCTTCCTTTATGTTTCTTTTCAAACTCCCTTTTATTTTTAGGAGGCTTAGGAGCCATGGCCCCTAATTTTGCTTCAGAGTCTGAGGATTCAGCCGACGAGGAGTTCTTAGGACTTTCTTCATTTTCATCTTCTTTTTCTGCATCTTTATCGTCCTCCAATTTCTCAGGTTCATCTTTATCTTGTTGATGTTGCTCAAGAAATTTTTTTGCTTTAAGTCTGTTTTAAGAACAGAGTCAATCTTTCTTTTTCCCCCGTTGAAGTTGAAAACAAGGTCTTCCGGTGTTATCCATCTTTAAGGGGTGTTATGCTTTTGCAAAAACAATGCCAAGTCTCTGTATTGTCTTCATCTTTGATTTTCAAAACATTTCCGCTTGTCGCTTTCAGAATCAAGTCTCTTGTTGACCTTTTTGAGAATTTGACAAATATTTCCCCGAGAAGCTTATTTTTCTTTCTATATTCTGGATATGTATGATATATCATATCCATGTCGCTTTGTAATACTTTAGCTGTTAAGCATACCACGGGGGCCAATTCCTTCCTTTAAATCTCCTTCTGGTACTCTCTTTTCTGTTCCAGAATGTTCTGATATCTCAGGACATATGCTGATTTTTCCATCTGGAGAAGTAACAGTTGATGATTCTCAGATATTTTATCCTTTTCCACCAATCTTTTCCCAAACTCCTTGGACTTAAGATCAACTTTCCTCAGCTTCTTGGTTATCTTCTCTGGTTTTGCTGAGGTTTCTTGAAGTTCCTTGTGCAACGTGTCAAATTTCTGGTTAAGCATGGTTATCTGGTCCACTAGAGGGTGCCAGGCTGCAGCAATCATTTTGGGAAAGTCTATGGTTATTGACAATGCAAGATTATGTAATGTAATATAAACATTTCTTCTAAAGCTTAAGCTATTTTCTGCCTTTCCTTCCTCTCTTCTTGCTTTTATCGTCCTGGGGTGGTTTGGGTGCCGCCGCTCCCAATTCCAATTCGGATTCTACTTCTGAGCTGCCATTTGTGGATTTTTTGTTGCTTTCCAAGCCATGTGGACTGTCCAGTTCTCCTTCTTCTTCCTCCTCTGTGTTCTTTGTATCTTTTTGGGGTTCCTAATGTCTTTCCAAAAATTGCTTCACTTCACTTTTTTCCCTTTGTAGTTGAACATCAAGCCTTCAGGTAGTATCCATTGGTAGGTAGTGGAATTTTCCTGTAAATAGGTGGTTAAATTCTTGTATTATTTTCTTTTCTTCCTTATTTCAAATGGAATATCTTTTAGTATTCTACTTCTTTAATTTTCAGTGTAGTCCCAGATGTTGCTTTCAATATTGCATCTCTTATAGATCACTTAGAGAATCTGACGTATATTTCACCAGGCAGGGTTTTTTTCTTAATAAATTCTGAATATATCCAATAGATCATATCCATTTTGCTTTGTAGTACCTCTGTTTTGATGCCTGTCACTGGTGCAAGAGCTTCACTAAGGATTTCTTTCAGATTCTCAGATTTATCTTCTGGTACACCTTGAAAGGCCACACCATTTTTTTGGCCTTTATAGTCAACAAGAGAGTTCAAAAGTCAGTACTGGGATACAATCTCAAAAATGACAGAATGATTTCAGTTGTATAAGCACTGCAGAATCCATGACTACACTCTTCTCTTTCCGAGAAAAAAAATAGATAGGGGCAGTGGAGTAGAGATAAACTGTCATGGTATAATAGCACTAATTTGTTCAAATGGGAAAATGATGATGATTGATGAAGAAGAAGAGGAGGAGGAGGAATTGGCACAGTCAGGTACTGAACTGGTAGATGGTGCAATTCAAGATCTAGTCAAGTTTTTGGGAATGGCAGATGTATCTTTGCAGAATTCTTTCTATTCCATGCAACACTGTCTTCTGGAGCTGAGCTGTTAATTTGCTCACTAACCAGAATATTCAGATGTTTCTTGAGATTTCTACGCACTGCTCCATGGGCTCCAATGACAACTGGCATGATGGTAACCTTCTTCCCCCAGACGCACTCTAACTCTATTAGTAGGTCTAGGTATTTCATGACCTTCTCATTTTCTTTCATTTTTATTCTGATAGTATTGCAGGTTTGACCAAGATCGCATCCCTGATGAATATACAGTAGAGGTGAAGAATAGATTCAAGGGTCTATATTTGATAGATAGAGTGCCTGAAGAACTATGGACGGAGGTTCATGACATTGTACAGGAGGCAGCAATCACCACCATCCCAAAGAAACAGAAATGCAAGAAAGCAAAGTGGCTTTCTGATGAGGCTTTACAAATAGCAGAGGAAAGAAGGAAAGCAAGAGGCAAAGGTGAAAAGGAAATATTTAC